>NC_090443.1:238065404-238147262 GCF_031143425.1 Pleurodeles waltl | reverse complement strand
ACCAAACCTCTGCATTTCTGAAAACTAGAAACCTAGGGGAATCCAAGATGGGGTGACTTGTGGGGCTCTGACCAGGTTCTGTTACCCAGAATCCTTTGCAAACCTCAAAATTTGTCTAAAAAAACACATTTTCCTCATATTTTGGTGACAGATAGTTCTGGAATCAGAGAGGAGCCACAAATTTCCTTCTACCCAGCGTTCCCCCCAAGTCTCCTGATAAAAATGATACCTCACTTGTGTGGGTAGGTCTAGCGCCCGCAACAGGATATGCCCCAAACACACAACGTGGACACATCACATTTTTTTTAAAGAAAACAGGTGTTTTTTCAAAGTGCCTACCTGTAGATTTTGGCCTCTAGCTCAGACGGCACCTAGGGAAACCTACCAAAACTGTGCATTTTTGAAAACTAGAAACCTAGGGGAATCCAAGATGGGGTGACTTGTGGGGCTCTGACCAGGTTCTGTTACCCCGAGTCCTTTGCAAACCTCAAAATTTCTCTAAAAAAAACACATTTTCCTCACATTTCGGTGACAGAAAGTTCTGGAATCTGAGAGGAGCCACAAATCTCCTTCCACCCAGCGTTCCCTCAAGTCTCCCGATAAAAATGATACTTCACTTGTGTGGGTAGGCCTAGCGCCCGTGACAGGAAACGCCCTAAAACACAAATTGGACACATCACATTTTTTTAAAGAAAACAGAGGTTTTTTTTGCAAAGTGTCTACCTGTAGATTTTGGCCTCTATCTCAGCCGGCACCTAGGGAAACCTACCAAACCTGTGCATTTTTTAAAACTAGAGACCTAGGGGAATCCAAGATGGGGTGACTTGTAGGGCTTTGACCAGGTTCTGTTACCCAGAATCCTTTGCAAACCTCAAAATTTTAGCAAAAAATACACATTTTCCTCACATTTCGGTGACAGAAAGTCCTGGAATCTGAGAGGTGCCACATATTTCCTTCCACCCAGCGTTCCCCCAAGTCTCCCGATAAAAATGATACCTCCCTTGTTTGGGTAGGCCTAGCGCCCGCGACAGGAAATGTCCCAAAACACAACGTGGACACATCCATTTTTTCACAGAAAACAGAGCTGTTTTTTGCAAAGTGCCTACCTGTAGATTTTGGCCTCTAGCTCAGCCGGCACATAGGGAAACCTACCAAACCTGTGCATTTCTGAAAACTAGAAACCTAGGGGAATCCAAGATGGGGTGACTTGTGGGGCTCTGACCAGGTTCTGTTACCCCGAATCCTTTGCAATCCTCAAAATTTGTCTAAAAAAATACGTTTTCCTCATATTTTGGTGACAGATACTTCTGGAATCAGAGAGGAGCCACAAATTTCCTTCTACCCAGCGTTCCCCCCAAGTCTCCTGATAAAAATGATACCTCACTTGTGTGGGTAGGCCTAGCGCCCGCGACAGGATATGCCCCAAAACGCAACGTGGAAACATCACATTTTTTGAAAGAAAACAGAGGTGTTTTTTGCAAAGTGCCTACCTGTAGATTTTGGCCTCTAGCTCAGACGGCACCTAGGGAAACCTACCAAACCTGTGCATTTTTGAAAACTAGAGACCTAGGGGAATCTAAGATGGGGTGACTTAGGGGGTTTTGACCAGGTTCTGTTACCCAGAATCCTTTGCAAACCTCAAAATTTGCTAAAAAAACACATTTTCCTCACATTTCGAGGATAGAAAGTTCTGGAATCGGAGAGGAGGGACAAATTTCCTTCCACCCAGCGTTCCCCCAAGTCTCCTGATAAAAATGATACCTCACTTGTGTGGGTAGGCCTAGCGCCCGCGACAGGATATGCCCCCAAAACACAACGTGGACACATCACATTTTTTTAAAGAAAACAGGTGTTTTTTCAAAGTGCCTACCTGTAGATTTTGGCCTCTAGCTCAGACAGCACCTAGGGAAACCTACCAAAACTGTGCATTTTTCAAAACTAGAGACCTAGGGGAATCTAAGATGGGGTGACTTATGGGGCTCTGACCAGGTTCTGTTACCCAGAATCCTTTGCAAACCTCAAAATTTGGCTAAAAAAACACATTTTCCTCACATTTCGGTGACAGAAAGTTCTGGAATCTGAGAGGAGCCACAAATCTCCTTCCACCCAGGGTTCCCCCAAGTCTCCCGATAAAAATGATACTTCACTTGTGTGGGTAGGCCTAGCGCCTGTGACAGGAAACGCCCCAAAACACAAATTGGACACATCACATTTTTTTAAAGAAAACAGAGGTTTTTTTTTGCAATGTGTCTACCTGTAGATTTTGGCCTCTATCTCAGCCGGCACCTAGGGAAACCTACCAAACCTGTGCATTTTTTAAAACTAGAGACCTAGGGGAATCCAAGATGGGGTGACTTGTAGGGCTCTGACCAGGTTCTGTTACCCCGAATCCTTTGCAAACCTCAAAATTTGTCTAAAAAAATACGTTTTCCTCATATTTTGGTGACAGATACTTCTGGAATCAGAGAGGAGCCACGAATTTCCTTCTACCCAGTGTTCCCCCCAAGTCTCCTGATAAAAATGATACCTCACTTGTGTGGGTAGGCCTAGCGCCCGCGACAGGATATGCCCCAAAACGCAACGTGGAAACATCACATTTTTTGAAAGAAAACAGAGGTGTTTTTTGCAAAGTGCCTACCTGTAGATTTTGGCCTCTAGCTCAGACGGCACCTAGGGAAACCTACCAAACCTGTGCATTTTTGAAAACTAGAGACCTAGGGGAATCTAAGATGGAGTGACTTAGGGGGTTTTGACCAGGTTCTGTAACCCAGAATCCTTTGCAAACCTCAAAATTTGGCTAAAAAAACACATTTTCCTCACATTTCGGTGACAGAAAGTTCTGGAATCTGAGAGGAGCCACAATATCTCCTTCCACCCAGCGTTCCCCCAAGTCTCCCGATCAAAATGATACTTCACTTGTGTGGGTAGGCCTAGCGCCCGTGACAGGAAACGCCCCAAAACACAAATTGGACACATCACATTTTTTTAAAGAAAACAGAGTTTTTTTTTGCAAAGTGTCAACCTGTAGATTTTGACCACTATCTCAGCCGGCACCTAGGGAAACCTACCAATCCTGTGCATTTTTAAAACTTGAGACCTAGGGGAATCCAAGATGGGGTGACTTGTAGGGCTTTGACCAGGTTCTGTTACCCAGAATCCTTTTCAAACCTCAAAATTTGGGCAAAAAAACACATTTTCCTCACATTTCGGTGACAGAAAGTCCTGGAATCTGAGAGGTGCCACAAATTTCCTTCCACCCAGCGTTCCCCCCAAGTCTCCCGATAAAATGATACCTCCCTTGTTTGGGTAGGCCTAGCGCCCGCGACAGGATATGCCCCAAAACACAACGTGGACACATCACATTTTTTTAAAGAAAACAGAGGTTTTTTTTGCAAAGTGTCAACCTGTAGATTTTGACCTCTATCTCAGCCGGCACCTAGGGAAACCTACCAAACCTGTGCATTTTTTAAAACTAGAGACCTAGGGGAATCCAAGATGGGGTGACTTGTAGGGCTTTGGCCAGGTTCTGTTACCCAGAATCCTTTGCAAACCTCAAAATTTTGGCAAAAAAAACACATTTTCATCACATTTCGGTGACAGAAAGTCCTGGAATCTGAGAGGTGCCACAAATTTCCCTTCCCACCCAGCGTTCCCCCCCCAAGTCTCCCGATAAAAATGATACCTCCCTTGTTTGGGTAGGCCTAGCGCCCGCGACAGGAAATGTCCCAAAACACAACGTGGACACATCCCATTTTTTCACAGAAAACAGAGCTGTTTTTTGCAAAGTGCCTACCTGTAGATTTTGGCCTCTAGCTCAGCCGGCACATAGGGAAACCTACCAAACCTGTGCATTTCTGAAAACTAGCAACCTAGGGGAATCCAAGATGGGGTGACTTGTGGGGCTCTGACCAGGTTCTGTTACCCCGAATCCTTTGCAAACCTCAAAATTTGTCTAAAAAATACGTTTTCCTCATATTTTGGTGACAGATAATTCTGGAATCAGAGAGGAGCCACAAATTTCCTTCCACCCAGCGTTCCCCCAAGTCTCCTGATAAAAATGATACCTCACTTGTGTGGGTAGGCCTAGCGCCGGCGACAGGATAATGCCCCAAAACGCAACGTGGAAACATCAAATTTTTTTAAAGAAAACAGAGGTGTTTTTTGCAAAGTGCCTACCTGTAGATTTTGGCCCTAGCTCAGACGGCACCTAGGGAAACCTACCAAACCTGTGCATTTTTGAAAACCAGAGACCTAGGGGAATCTAAGATGGGGTGACTTAGGGGGTTTTGACCAGGTTCTGTTACCCAGAATCCCTTTGCAAACCTCAAAATTTGGCTAAAAAAACATTTTCCTCTCATTTCGGTGACAGAAAGTTCTGGAATCTGAGAGGAGCCACGAATCTCCTTCCACCCAGCGTTCCCCCAAGTCTCCCGATCAAAATGATACTTCACTTGTGTGGGTAGGCCTAGCGCCCGTGACAGGAAACGCCCCAAAACACAAAATTGGAAACATCACATTTTTTTAAAGAAAACAGAGTTTTTTTTTGCAAAGTGTCAACCTGTAGATTTTGACCTCTATCTCAGCCGGCACCTAGGGAAACCTACCAAACCTGTGCATTTTTGAAAACCAGAGACCTAGGGGAATCTAAGATGGGGTGACTTTGGGGGTCTTGACCAGGTTCTGTTACCCAGAATCCATTTGCAAACCTCAAAATTTGGCTAAAAAAATACATTTTCCTCACATTTCGACGACAGAAAGTTCTGGAATCTGAGAGGAGGGACAAATTTCCTTCCACCCAGCGTTCCCCCAAGTCTCCTGATAAAAATGATACCTCACTTGTGTGGGTAGGCCTAGCGCCCGCGACAGGATATGCCCCAAAACACAACGTGGACACATCACATTTTTTTAAAGAAAACAGAGTTATTTTTTGCAAAGTGTCAACCTGTAGATTTTGACCTCTATCTCAGCCGGCACCTAGGGAAACCTACCAAACCTGTGCATTTTTTTAAACTAGAGACCTAGGGGAATCCAAGATGGGGTGACTTGTAGGGCTTTGGCCAGGTTCTGTATACCCAGAATCCTTTGCAAACCTCAAAATTTGGGCAAAAAAAACACATTTTCCTCACATTTCGGTGACAGAAAGTCCTGGAATCTGAGAGGTGCCACAAATTTCCTTCCACCCAGCGTTCCCCCAAGTCTCCCGATAAAAATGATACCTCCCTTGTTTGGGTAGGCCTAGCGCCCGCGACAGGAAATGTCCCAAAACACAACGTGGAAACATCACATTTTTTTAAGAAAACAGAGGTGTTTTTTGCAAAGTGCCTACCTGTAGATTTTGGCCTCTAGCTCAGCCGGCACATAGGGAAACCTACCAAACCTGTGCATTTCTGAAAACTAGAAACCTAGGGGAATCCAAGATGGGGTGACTTGTGGGGCTCTGACCAGGTTCTGTTACCCCGAATCCTTTGCAAACCTCAAAATTTGTCTAAAAAATACATTTTCCTCATATTTTGGTGACAGATAGTTCTGGAATCAGAGAGGAGCCACAAATTTCCTTCTACCCAGTGTTCCCCCAAGTCTCCTGATAAAAATGATTCCTCACTTGTGTGGGTAGGCCTAGCGCCCCGCGACAGGATATGCCCCAAAACGCAACGTGGAAACATCACATTTTTTTAAAGAAAACAGAGGTGTTTTTTGCAAAGTGCCTACCTGTAGATTTTGGCCTCTAGCTCAGACGGCACCTAGGGAAACCTACCAAACCTGTGCATTTTTGAAAACTAGAGACCTAGGGGAATCTAAGATGGAGTGACTTAGGGGGTTTTGACCAGGTTCTGTAACCCAGAATCCATTGCAAACCTCAAAATTTGGCTAAAAAAAACACATTTTCCTCACATTTCGGTGACAGAAAGTTCTGGAATCTGAGAGGAGCCACAAATCTCCTTCCACCCAGCGTTCCCCCAAGTCTCCCGATCAAAATGATACTTCACTTGTGTGGGTAGGGCCTAGCGCCCGTGACAGGAAACGCCCCAAAACACAAATTGGACACATCACATTTTTTTAAAGAAAACAGAGGTTTTTTTTGCAAAGTGTCAACCTGTAGATTTTTGACCACTATCTCAGCCGGCACCCTAGGGAAACCTACCAATCCTGTGCATTTTTTAAAACTTGAGACCTAGGGGAATCCAAGATGGGGTGACTTGTAGGGCTTTGACCAGGTTCTGTTACCCAGAATCCTTTTCAAACCTCAAAATTTGGGCAAAAAAACACATTTTCCTCACATTTCGGTGACAGAAAGTCCTGGAATCTGAGAGGTGCCACAAATTTCCTTCCACCCAGCGTTCCCCCAAGTCTCCCGATAAAAATGATACCTCCCTTGTTTGGGTAGGCCTAGCGCCCGCGACAGGATATGCCCCAAAACACAACGTGGACACATCACATTTTTTTAAAGAAAACAGAGTTTATTTTTGCAAAGTGTCAACCTGTAGATTTTGACCTCTATCTCAGCCGGCACCTAGGGAAACCTACCAAACCTGTGCATTTTTTAAAACTAGAGACCTAGGGGAATCCAAGATGGGGTGACTTGTAGGGCTTTGGCCAGGTTCTTTTACCCAGAATCCTTTGCAAACCTCAAAATTTGGGCAAAAAAAACACATTTTCCTCACATTTCGGTGACAGAAAGTTCTGGAATCTGAGAGGAGCCACAAATCTCCTTCACCCAGCGTTCCCCCAAGTCTCCCGATAAAAATTATACTTCACTTGTGTGGGTAGGCCTAGCGCCCGTGACAGGAAATGTCCCAAAACACAACGTGGAACATCCCATTTTTTCACAGAAAACAGAGCTGTTTTTTGCAAAGTGCCTACCTGTAGATTTTGGCCTCTAGCTCAGCTGGCACATAGGGAAACCTACCAAACCTCTGCATTTCTGAAAACTAGAAACCTAGGGGAATCCAAGATGGGGTGACTTGTGGGGCTCTGACCAGGTTCTGTTACCCAGAATCCTTTGCAAACCTCAAAATTTGTCTAAAAAAACACATTTTCCTCATATTTTGGTGACAGATAGTTCTGGAATCAGTGAGGAGCCACAAATTTCCTTCTACCCAGCGTTCCCCCAAGTCTCCTGATAAAAATGATACCTCACTTGTGTGGGTAGGTCTGGCGCCCGCAACAGGATATGCCCCAAAACACAACGTGGACACATCACATTTTTTTAAAGAAAACAGGTGTTTTTTCAAAGTGCCTACCTGTAGATTTTGGCCTCTAGCTCAGACGGCACCTAGGGAAACCTACCAAAACTGTGCATTTTTTGAAAACTAGAAACCTAGGGGAATCCAAGATGGGGTGACTTGTGGGGCTCTGACCAGGTTCTGTTACCCCGAATCCTTTGCAAACCTCAAAATTTCTCTAAAAAAACACATTTTCCTCACATTTCGGTGGACAGAAAGTTCTGGAATCTGAGAGGAGCCACAAATCTCCTTCCACCCAGCGTTCCCTCAAGTCTCCCGATAAAAATGATACTTCACTTGTGTGGGTAGGCCTAGCGCCCGTGACAGGAAACGCCCTAAAACACAATTGGACACATCACATTTTTTTAAAGAAAACAGAGTATTTTTTTTGCAAAGTGTCTACCTGTAGATTTTGGCCTCTATCTCAGCCGGCACCTAGGGAAACCTACCAAACCTGTGCATTTTTTAAAACTAGAGACCTAGGGGAATCCAAGATGGGGTGACTTGTAGGGCTTTGACCAGGTTCTGTTACCCAGAATCCTTTGCAAACCTCAAAATTTTAGCAAAAAATACACATTTTCCTCACATTTCGGTGACAGAAAGTCCTGGAATCTGAGAGGTGCCACAAATTTCCTTCCACCCAGCGTTCCCCCAAGTCTCCCGATAAAAATGATACCTCCCTTGTTTGGGTAGGCCTAGCGCCCGCGACAGGAAATGTCCCAAAACACAACGTGGACACATCCCATTTTTTCACAGAAAACAGAGCTGTTTTTTGCAAAGTGCCTACCTGTAGATTTTGGCCTCTAGCTCAGCCGGCACATAGGGAAACCTACCAAACCTGTGCATTTCTGAAAACTAGAAACCTAGGGGAATCCAAGATGGGGTGACTTGTGGGGCTCTGACCAGGTTCTGTTACCCCCGAATCCTTTGCAAACCTCAAAATTTGTCTAAAAAAATACGTTTCCTCATATTTTGGTGACAGATACTTCTGGAATCAGAGAGGAGCCACAAATTTCCTTCTACCCAGCGTTCCCCCAAGTCTCCTGATAAAAATGATACCTCACTTGTGTGGGTAGGCCTAGCGCCCGCGACAGGATATGCCCCAAAACGCAACGTGGAAACATCACATTTTTTGAAAGAAAACAGAGGTGTTTTTTGCAAAGTGCCTACCTGTAGATTTTGGCCTCTAGCTCAGACGGCACCTAGGGAAACCTACCAAACCTGTGCATTTTTGAAAACTAGAGACCTAGGGGAATCTAAGATGGGGTGACTTAGGGGGTTTTGACCAGGTTCTGTTACCCAGAATCCTTTGCAAACCTCAAAATTTGCTAAAAAAACAAATTTTCCTCACATTTCGAGGACAGAAAGTTCTGGAATCGGAGAGGAGGGACAAATTTCCTTCCACCCAGCGTTCCCCCAAGTCTCCTGATAAAAATGATACCTCACTTGTGTGGGTAGGCCTAGCGCCCGCGACAGGATATGCCCCCAAACACAACGTGGACACATCACATTTTTTTAAAGAAAACAGGTGTTTTTTCAAAGTGCCTACCTGTAGATTTTGGCCTCTAGCTCAGACAGCACCTAGGGAAACCTACCAAAACTGTGCATTTTTCAAAACTAGAGACCTAGGGGAATCTAAGATGGGGTGACTTAAGGGGCTCTGACCAGGTTCTGTTACCCAGAATCCTTTGCAAACCTCAAAATTTGGCTAAAAAAACACATTTTCCTCACATTTCGGTGACAGAAAGTTCTGGAATCTGAGAGGAGCCACAAATCTCCTTCCACCCAGGGTTCCCCCCAAGTCTCCCGATAAAAATGATACTTCACTTGTGTGGGTAGGCCTAGCGCCTGTGACAGGAAACGCCCCAAAACACAAATTGGACACATCACATTTTTTTAAAGAAAACAGAGGTTTTTTTTGCAATGTGTCTACCTGTAGATTTTGGCCTCTATCTCAGCCGGCACCTAGGGAAACCTACCAAACCTGTGCATTTTTAAAAACTAGAGACCTAGGGGAATCCAAGATGGGTGACTTGTAGGGCTCTGACCAGGTTCTGTTACCCCGAATCCTTTGCAAACCTCAAAATTTGTCTAAAAAAATACGTTTTCCTCATATTTTGGTGACAGATACTTCTGGAATCAGAGAGGAGCCACAAATTTCCTTCTACCCAGTGTTCCCCCAAGTCTCCTGATAAAAATGATACCTCACTTATGTGGGTAGGCCTAGCGCCCGCGACAGGATATGCCCCAAACCGCAACGTGGAAACATCACATTTTTTGAAAGAAAACAGAGGTGTTTTTTGCAAAGTGCCTACCTGTAGATTTAGGCCTCTAGCTCAGACGGCACCTAGGGAAACCTACCAAACCTGTGCATTTTGAAAACTAGAGACCTAGGGGAATCTAAGATGGAGTGACTTAGGGGGTTTTGACCAGGTTCTGTAACCCAGAATCCTTTGCAAACCTCAAAATTTGGCTAAAAAAACACATTTTCCTCACATTTCGGTGACAGAAAGTTCTGGAATCTGAGAGGAGCCACAAATCTCCTTCCACCCAGCGTTCCCCCAAGTCTCCCGATCAAAATGATACTTCACTTGTGTGGGTAGGCCTAGCGCCCGTGACAGGAAACGCCCCAAAACACAAATTGGACACATCACATTTTTTTAAAGAAAACAGAGGTTTTTTTTGCAAAGTGTCAACCTGTAGATTTTGACCACTATCTCAGCCGGCACCTAGGGAAACCTACCAATCCTGTGCATTTTTTAAAACTTGAGACCTAGGGGAATCCAAGATGGGGTGACTTGTAGGGCTTTGACCAGGTTCTGTTACCCAGAATCCTTTTCAAACCTCAAAATTTGGGCAAAAAAACACATTTTCCTCACATTTCGGTGACAGAAAGTCCTGGAATCTGAGAGGTGCCACAAATTTCCTTCCACCCAGCGTTCCCCCAAGTCTCCCGATAAAAATGATACCTCCCTTGTTTGGGTAGGCCTAGCGCCCCGCGACAGGATATGCCCCAAAACACAACGTGGACACATCACATTTTTTTTAAAGAAAACAGAGTTTATTTTTTGCAAAGTGTCAACCTGTAGATTTTGACCTCTATCACAGCCGGCACCTAGGGAAACCTACCAAACCTGTGCATTTTTAAAACTAGAGACCTAGGGGAATCCAAGATGGGGTGACTTGTAGGGCTTTGGCCAGGTTCTGTTACCCAGAATCCTTTGCAAACCTCAAAATTTGGGCAAAAAAACACATTTTCCTCACATTTCGGTGACAGAAAGTTCTGGAATCTGAGAGGAGCCACAAATCTCCTTCCACCCAGCGTTCCCCCCAAGTCTCCCGATAAAAATTATACTTCACTTGTGTGGGTAGGCCTAGCGCCCGTGACAGGAAATGCCCCAAAACACAAATTGGACACATCACATTTTTTTAAAGAAAACAGAGTTTATTTTTGCAAAGTGTCTACCTGTAGATTTTGGCCTCTATCTCAGCCGGCACCTAGGGAAACCTACCAAACCTGTGCATTTTTTAAAACTAGAGACCTAGGGGAACCCAAGATGGGGTGACTTGTGGGGCTCTGACCAGGTACTATTACCCAGAATCCTTTGCAAACCTCAAATTTTGGCAAAAAAAACAAGTTTTCCGCACATTTCGGTGACAGAAAGTCCTGGAATCTCAGAGGTGCCACAAATTTCCTTCCGCCCAGCGTTCCCCCAAGTCTCCCGATAAAAATGATACCTCCCTTGTGTGGGTAGGCCTAGCGCCCGCAAAAGGAAATGTCCCAAAACACAACGTGGACACATCCCATTTTTTCACAGAAAACAGAGCTGTTTTTTGCAAAGTGCCTACCTGTAGATTTTGGCCTCTAGCTCAGCTGGCACATAGGGAAACCTACCAAACCTCTGCATTTCTGAAAACTAGAAACCTAGGGGAATCCAAGATGGGGTGACTTGTGGGGCTCTGACCAGGTTCTGTTACCCAGAATCCTTTGCAAACCTCAAAATTTGTCTAAAAAAACACATTTTCCTCATTTTTGGTGACAGATAGTTCTGGAATCAGAGAGGAGCCACAAATTTCCTTCTACCCCAGCGTTCCCCCAAGTCTCCTGATAAAAATGATACCTCACTTGTGTGGGTAGGTCTAGCGCCCGCAACAGGATATGCCCCAAAACACAACGTGGACACATCACATTTTTTTAAAGAAAACAGGTGTTTTTTCAAAGTGCCTACCTGTAGATTTTGGCCTCTAGCTCAGACGGCACCTAGGGAAACCTACCAAAACTGTGCATTTTTGAAAACTAGAAACCTAGGGGAATCCAAGATGGGGTGACTTGTGGGGCTCTGACCAGGTTCTGTTACCCCGAATCCTTTGCAAACCTCAAAATTTGTCTAAAAAAACACATTTTCCTCACATTTCGGTGACAGAAAGTTCTGGAATCTGAGAGGAGCCACAAATCTCCTTCCACCCAGCGTTCCCTCAAGTCTCCCGATAAAAATGATACTTCACTTGTGTGGGTAGGCCTAGCGCCCGTGACAGGAAACGCCCCAAAACACAAATTGGACACATCACATTTTTTTAAAGAAAACAGAGGTTTTTTTTGCAAAGTGTCTACCTGTAGATTTTGGCCTCTATCTCAGCCGGCACCTAGGGAAACCTACCAAACCTGTGCATTTTTTAAAACTAGAGACCTAGGGGAATCCAAGATGGGGTGACTTGTAGGGCTTTGACCAGGTTCTGTTACCCAGAATCCTTTGCAAACCTCAAAATTTTAGCAAAAAATACACATTTTCCTCACATTTCGGTGACAGAAAGTCCTGGAATCTGAGAGGTGCCACAAATTTCCTTCCACCCAGCGTTCCCCCAAGTCTCCCGATAAAAATGATACCTCCCTTGTTTGGGTAGGCCTAGCGCCCGCGACAGGAAATGTCCCAAAACACAACGTGGACACATCCCATTTTTTCACAGAAAACAGAGCTGTTTTTTGCAAAGTGCCTACCTGTAGATTTTGGCCTCTAGCTCAGCCGGCACATAGGGAAACCTACCAAACCTGTGCATTTCTGAAAACTAGAAACCTAGGGGAATCCAAGATGGGGTGACTTGTGGGGCTCTGACAAGGTTCTGTTACCCCGAATCCTTTGCAAACCTCAAAATTTGTCTAAAAAAATACGTTTTCCTCATATTTTGGTGACAGATACTTCTGGAATCAGAGAGGAGCCACAAATTTCCTTCTACCCAGCGTTCCCCCAAGTCTCCTGATAAAAATGATACCTCACTTGTGTGGGTAGGCCTAGCGCCCGCGACAGGATATGCCCCAAAACGCAACGTGGAAACATCACATTTTTTGAAAGAAAACAGAGGTGTTTTTTGCAAAGTGCCTACCTGTAGATTTTGGCCTCTAGCTCAGACGGCACCTAGGGAAACCTACCAAACCTGTGCATTTTTGAAAACTAGAGACCTAGGGGAATCTAAGATGGGGTGACTTAGGGGGTTTTGACCAGGTTCTGTTACCCAGAATCCTTTGCAAACCTCAAAATTTGCTAAAAAAACACATTTTCCTCGCATATCGAGGACAGAAAGTTCTGGAATCTGAGAGGAGGGACAAATTTCCTTCCACCCAGCGTTCCCCCAAGTCTCCTGATAAAAATGATACCTCACTTGTGTGGGTAGGCCTAGCGCCCGCGACAGGATATGCCCCAAAACACAACGTGGACACATCACATTTTTTTAAAGAAAACAGGTGTTTTTTCTAAGTGCCTACCTGTAGATTTTGGCCTCTAGCTCAGACAGCACCTAGGGAAACCTACCAAAACTGTGCATTTTTTAAAACTAGAGACCTAGGGGAATCTAAGATGGGGTGACTTATGGGGCTCTGACCAGGTTCTGTAACCCAGAATCCTTTGCAAACCTCAAAATTTGGCTAAAAAAACACATTTTCCTCACATTTCGGTGACAGAAAGTTCTGGAATCTGAGAGGAGCCACAAATCTCCTTCCACCCAGGGTTCCCCCAAGTCTCCCGATAAAAATGATACTTCACTTGTGTGGGTAGGCCTAGCGCCTGTGACAGGAAACGCCCCAAAACACAAATTGGACACATCACATTTTTTTAAAGAAAACAGAGGTTTTTTTTGCAATGTGTCTACCTGTAGATTTTGGCCTCTATCTCAGCCGGCACCTAGGGAAACCTACCAAACCTGTGCATTTTTTAAAACTAGAGACCTAGAGGAATCCAAGATGGGGTGACTTGTAGGGCTCTGACCAGGTTCTGTTACCCCGAATCCTTTGCAAACCTCAAAATTTGTCTAAAAAAATACGTTTTCCTCATTTTGGTGACAGATACTTCTGGAATCAGAGAGGAGCCACAAATTTCCTTCTACCCAGCGTTCCCCCAAGTCTCCTGATAAAAATGATACCTCACTTGTGTGGGTAGGCCTAGCGCCCGCGACAGGATATGCCCCAAAACACAACGTAGACACATCACATTTTTGAAAAGAAAACAGGTGTTTTTTCAAAGTGCCTACCTGTAGATTTTGGCCTCTAGCTCAGACGGCACCTAGGGAAACCTACCTAAACTGTGCATTTTTCAAAACTAGAGACCTAGGGGAATCTAAGATGGGGTGACTTAGGGGGCTCTGACCAGGTTCTGTTACCCAGAATCCTTTGCAAACCTCAAATTTTGCTAAAAAAACAAATTTTCCTCACATTTCGGTGACAGAAAGTTCTGGAATCTGAGAGGAGCCACAAATCTCCTTCCACCCAGCGTTCCCCCAAGTCTCCCGATAAAAATGATACTTCACTTGTGTGGGTAGGCCTAGCGCCCGTGACAGGAAACGCCCCAAAACACAAATTGGACACATCAATTTTTTTTAAAGAAAACAGAGGTTTTTTTGGCAATGTGTCTACCTGTAGATTTTGGCCTCTATCTCAGCCGGCACCTAGGGAAACCTACCAAACCTGTGCATTTTTTAAAACTAGAGACCTAGGGGAATCCAAGATGGGGTGACTTGTAGGGCTTTGACCAGGTTCTGTTACCCAGAATCCTTTGCAAACCTCAACATTTTTGCAAAAAAAACACATTTTCCTCACATTTCGGTGATAGAAAGTCCTGGAATCTGAGAGGTGCCACAAATTTCCTTCCACCCAGCGTTCCCCCAAGTCTCCCGATAAAAATGATACCTCCCTTGTTTGGGTAGGCCTAGCGCCCGCGACAGGAAATGTCCCAAAACACAACGTGGACACATCCCATTTTTTCACAGAAAACAGAGGTGTTTTTTGCAAAGTGCCTACCTGTAGATTTTGGCCTCTAGCTCAGACGGCACCTAGGGAAACCTACCAAACCTGTGCATTTTTGAAAACTAGAGACCTAGGGGAATCTAAGATGGGGTGACTTAGGGGGTTTTGACCAGGTTCTGTTACCCAGAGTCCTTTGCAAACCTCAAAATTTGCTAAAAAAACACATTTTCCTCACATTTCGAGGACAGAAAGTTCTGGAATCTGAGAGGAGGGACAAATTTCCTTCCACCCAGCGTTCCCCCAAGTCTCCTGATAAAAATGATACCTCACTTGTGTGGGTAGGCCTAGCGCCCGCGACAGGATATGCCCCAAAACACAATGTGGACACATCACATTTTTGTAAAGAAAACAGAGGTTTTTTTTGCAAAGTGCCTACCTGTAGATTTTGGCCTCTAGCTCAGCCGGCACATAGGGAAAACTACCAAACCTGTGCATTTCTAAAAACTAGAAACCTAGGGGAATCCAAGATGGGGTGACTTGTGGGGCTCTGACCAGGTTCTGTTACCCCAAATCCTTTGCAAACCTCAAAATTTGTCTAAAAGAAATACATTTTCCTCATATTTTGGTGACAGTTCTGGAATCAGAGAGGAGCCACAAATTTCCTTTTACCCAGCTTTCCCCCAAGTCTCCTGATAAAAATGATACCTCACTTGTGTGGGTAGGCCTAGCGCCCGCGACAGGATATGCCCCAAAACGCAACGTGGAAACATCACATTTTTTTAAAGAAAACAGTGGTGTTTTTTGCAAAGTGCCTACCTGTAGATTTTGGCCTCTAGCTCAGACGGCACATAGGGAAACCTACCAAACCTGTGCATTTTTGAAAACTAGAGACCTAGGGGAATCTAAGATGGGGTGACTTAGGGGGTTTTGACCAGGTTCTGTTACCCAGAATCCTTTGCAAACCTCAAAATTGGGCTAAAAAAACAAATTTTCCTCACATTTCGGTGACAGAAAGTTCTGGAATCTGAGAGGAGCCACAAATCTCCTTCCACCCAGCGTTCCCCCAAGTCTCCCGATCAAAATGATACTTCACTTGTGTGGGTAGGCCTAGCGCCCGTGACAGGAAACGCCCCAAAACACAAATTGGACACATCACATTTTTTTTAAGAAAACAGAAGTTTTTTTTGCAAAGTGTCAACCTGTAGATTTTGACCTCTATCTCAGCCGGCACCTAGGGAAACCTACCAAACCTGTGCATTTTTTAAACCTAGAGACCTAGGGGAATCCAAGATGGGGTGACGTGTAGGGCTTTGACCAGGTTCTGTTACCCAGAATCCTTTGCAAACCTCAAAATTTGGGTAAAAAAACACATTTTACTCACATTTCGGTGACAGAAAGTCCTGGAATCTGAGAGGTGCCACAAATTTCCTTCCACCCAGCGTTCCCCCAAGTCTCCCGATAAAAATGATACCTCCCTTGTTTGGGTAGGCCTAGCGCCCGCGACAGGAAATGTCCCAAAACACAACGTGGAAACATCCCATTTTTTTTTCAGAAAACAGAGTCTTTTTTTGCAAAGTGCCTACCTGTAGATTTTGGCCTCTAGCTCAACCGGCACCTAGGGAAACCTACCAAACCTGTGCATTTCTGAAAACTAGAGACCTAGGGGAATCCAAGATGGGGTGACTTGTGGGGCTCTGACCAGGTTCTGTTACCCCGAATCCTTTGCAAACCTCATAATTTGTCTAAAAAAATACGTTTTCCTCATATTTTGGTGACAGATACTTCTGGAATCAGAGAGGAGCCACAAATTTCCTTCTACCCAGCGTTCCCCCAAGTCTCCTGATAAAAATGATACCTCACTTGTGTGGGTAGGCCTAGCGCCCGCGACAGGATATGCCCCAAAACGCAACGTGGAAACATCAAATTTTTTGAAAGAAAACAGAGGTGTTTTTTGCAAAGTGCCTACCTGTAGATTTTGGCCTCTAGCTCAGACGGCACTTAGGGAAACCTACCAAACCTGTGCATTTTTTTAAACTAGAGACCTAGGGGAATCTAAGATGGGGTGACTTAGGGGGTTTTGACCAGGTTCTGTTACCCAGAATCCTTTGCAAACCTCAAAATTTGGCTAAAAAAACACATTTTCCTCACCTTTCGAGGACAGAAAGTTCTGGAATCTGAGAGGAGGGACAAATTTCCTTCCACCCAGCGTTCCCCCAAGTCTCCTGATAAAAATGATACCTCACTTGTGTGGGTAGGCCTAGCGCCCGCAACAGGATATGCCCCAAAACACAACGTGGACACATCACATTTTTTTAAAGAAAACAGGTGTTTTTTCAAAGTGCCTACCTGTAGATTTTGGCCTCTAGCTCAGACGGCACCTAGGGAAACCTACCAAAACTGTGCATTTTTCAAAACTAGAGACCTAGGGGAATCTAAGATGGGGTGACTTAGGGGGCTCTGACCAGGTTCTGTTACCCAGAATCCTTTGCAAACCTCAAAATTTGGCTAAAAAAACACATTTTCCTCACATTTCGGTGACAGAAAGTTCTGGAATCTGAGAGGAGCCACAAATCTCCTTCCATCCAGCGTTCCCCCAAGTCTCCCGATAAAAATGATACTTCACTTGTGTGGGTAGGCCTAGCGCCCGTGACAGGAAACGCCCCAAAACACAAATTGGACACATCACATTTTTTTAAAGAAAACAGAGGTTTTTTTTGCAATGTGTCTACCTGTAGATTTTGGCCTCTATCTCAGCCGGCACCTAGGGAAACCTACCAAACCTGTGCATTTTTTAAAACTAGAGACCTAGGGGAATCCAAGATGGGGTGACTTGTAGGGCTTTGACCAGGTTCTGTTACCCAGAATCCTTTGCAAACCTCAAAATTTTTGCTAAAAAAACACATTTTCCTCACATTTCGGTGACAGAAAGTCCTGGAATCTGAGAGGTGCCACAAATTTCCTTCCACCCAGCGTTCCCCCAAGTCTCCCGATAAAAATGATACCTCCCTTGTTTGGGTAGGCCTAGCGCCCGCGACAGGAAATGTCCCAAAACACAACGTGGACACATCCCATTTTTTCACAGAAAACAGAGCTGTTTTTTGCAAAGTGCCTACCTGTAGATTTTGGCCTCTAGCTCAGCCGGCACATAGGGAAACCTACCAAACCTGTGCATTTCTGAAAACTAGAAACCTAGGGGAATCCAAGATGGGGTGACTTGTGGGTCTCTGACCAGGTTCTGTTACCCCGAATCCTTTGCAAACCTCAAAATTTGTCTAAAAAAATACATTTTCCTCATATTTTGGTGACAGTTCTGGAATCAGAGAGGAGCCACTAATTTCCTTCTACCCAGCGTTCCCCCAAGTCTCCTGATAAAAATGATACCTCACTTGTGTGGGTAGGCCTAGCGCCCGCGACAGGATATGCCCCAAAACGCAACGTGGAAACATACATTTTTTTTAAAGAAAACAGAGGTGTTTTTTGCAAAGTGCCTACCTGTAGATTTTGGCCTCTAGCTCAACCGGCACCTAGGGAAACCTACCAAACCTGTGCATTTCTGAAAACTAGAGACCTAGGGGAATCCAAGATGGGGTGACTTGTGGGGCTCTGACCAGGTTCTGTTACCCCGAATCCTTTGCAAACCTCAAAATTTGTCTAAAAAAATAAGTTTTCCTCATATTTTGGTGACAGATACTTCTGGAATCAGAGAGGAGCCACAAATTTCCTTCTACCCAGCGTTCCCCCAAGTCTCCTGATAAAAATGATACCTCACTTGTGAGGGTAGGCCTAGCGCCCACGACAAGATATGCCCCAAAACGCAACGTGGAAACATCACATTTTTTGAAAGAAAACAGAGGTGTTTTTTGCAAAGTGCCTACCTGTAGATTTTGGCCTCTAGCTCAGACGGCACTTAGGGAAACCTACCAAACCTGTGCATTTTTTAAAACTAGAGACCTAGGGGAATCTAAGATGGGGTGACTTAGGGGGTTTTGACCAGGTTCTGTTACCCAGAATCCTTTGCAAACCTAAAAATTTAGCTAAAAAAACACATTTTCCTCACATTTCGGTGACAGAAAGTTCTGGAGTCTGAGAGGAGCCACAAATCTCCTTCCACCCAGCGTTCCCCCAAGTCTCCCGATCAAAATGATACTTCACTTGTGTGGGTAGGCCTGGCGCCCGCGACAGGAAATGTCCCAAAACACAACGTGGACACATCCCATTTTTTTTTCAGAAAACAGAGCTGTTTTTTGCAAAGTGCCTACCTGTAGATTTTGGCCTCTAGCTCAGCCGGCACCTAGGGAAACCTACCAAACCTGTGCATTTCTGAAAACTAGAGACCTAGGGGAATCCAAGATGGGGTGACTTGTGGGGCTCTGACCAGGTTCTGTTACCCAGAATCCTTTGCAAACCTCAAAATTTGGCTAAAAAAACACATTTTCCTCACATTTCGAGGACAGAAAGTTCTGGAATCTGAGAGGAGGGACAAATTTCCTTCCACCCAGCGTTCCCCCAAGTCTCCTGATAAAAATGATACCTCACTTGTGTGGGTAGGCCAGCGCCCGCTACAGAATATGCCCCAAAACACAACGTGGACACAGCACATTTTTTTAAAGAAAACAGGTGTTTTTTCAAAGTGCCTACCTGTAGATTTTGGCCTCTAGCTCAGACGGCACCTAGGGAAACCTACCAAAACTGTGCATTTTTCAAAACTAGAGACCTAGGGGAATCTAAGATGTGGTGACTTAGGGGGCTCTGACCAGGTTCTGTTACCCAGAATCCTTTGCAAACCTCAAAATTTGGCTAAAAAAACACATTTTCCTCACATTTCGGTGACAGAAAGTTCTGGAATCTGTGAGGAGCCACAAATCTCCTTCCACCCAGCGTTCCCCCAAGTCTCCCGATAAAAATGATACTTCACTTGTGTGGGTAGGCCTAGCGCCCGTGACAGGAAACAGCCCAAAACACAAATTGGACACATCACATTTATTTTAAGAAAACAGAGTTTTTTTTTGCAAAGTGTCTACCTGTAGATTTTGGCCTCTATCTCAGCCGGCACCTAGGGAAACCTACCAAACCTGTGCATTTTTTAAAACTAGAGACCTAGGGGAATCCAAGATGGGGTGACTTGTAGGGCTTTGACCAGGTTCTGTTACCCAGAATCCTTTGCAAACCTCATAATTTTGGCAAAAAAAACACATTTTCCTCACATTTCGGTGACAGAAAGTCCTGGAATCTGAGAGGTGCCACAAATTTCCTTCCACCCAGCGTTCCCCCAAGTCTCCCGATAAAAATGATACCTCCCTTGTTTGGGTAGGCCTAGCGCCCGCGACAGGAAATGTCCCAAAACACAACGTGGACACATCCCATTTTTTCACAGAAAACAGAGCTGTTTTTTGCAAAGTGCCTACCTGTAGATTTTGGCCTCTAGCTCAGCCGGCACATAGGGAAACCTACCAAACCTGTGCATTTCTGAAAACTAGAAACCTGGGGGAATCCAAGATGGGGTGACTTGTGGGGCTCTGACCAGGTTCTGTTACCCCGAATCCTTTGCAAACCTCAAAATGTGTCTAAAAAAATACATTTTCCTCATATTTTGGTGACAGATAGTTCTGGAATCAGAGAGGAGCCACAAATTTCCTTCTACCCAGCGTTCCCCCAAGTCTCCTGATAAAAATGATACCTCACTTGTGTGGATAGGCCTAGCGCCCGCGACAGGATATGCCCCAAAACGCAACGTGGAAACATCACATTTTTTGAAAGAAAACAGAGGTGTTTTTTGCAAAGTGCCTACCTGTAGATTTTGGCCTCTAGCTCAGACGGCACCTAGGGAAACCTACCAAACCTGTGCATTTTTGAAAACTAGAGACCTAGGGGAATCTAAGATGGGGTGACTTAGGGGGTTTTGACCAGGTTCTGTTACCCAGAACCCTTTGCAAACCTCAAAATTTGGCTAAAAAAACACATTTTCCTCACATTTCGGTGACAGAAAGTTCTGGAATCTGAGAGGAGCCACAAATCTCCTTCCACCCAGCGTTCCGCCAAGTCTCCCGATCAAAATGATACTTCACTTGTGTGGGTAGGCCTAGCGCCCGTGACAGGAAACGCCCCAAAACACAAATTGGACACATCACATTTTTTTAAAGAAAACAGAGTTTTTTATTGCAAAGTGTCAACCTGTAGATTTTGACCTCTATCTCAGCCGGCACCTAGGGAAACCTACCAAACCCGTGCATTTTTTAAAACTAGAGACCTAGGGGAATCCAAGATGGGGTGACTTGTAGGGCTTTGACCAGGTTCTGTTACCCAGAATCATTTGCAAACCTCAAAATTTGGGCAAAAAAACACATTTTCCTCTCATTTCGGTGACAGAAAGTCCTGGAATCTGAGAGGTGCCACAAATTTCCTTCCACCCAGCGTTCCCCCAAGTCTCCTGATAAAAATGATACCTCCCTTGTTTGGGTAGGCCTAGCGCCCGCGACAGGAAATGTCCCAAAACACAACGTGGACACATCCCATTTTTTTTACAGAAAAAAGAGCTGTTTTTTGCAAAGTGCCTACCTGTAGATTTTGGCCTCTAGCTCAGCCGGCACCTAGGGAAACCTACCAAACCTGTGCATTTCTGAAAACTAGAGACCAGGGGAATCCAAGATGGGGGGACTTGTGGGGCTCTGACCAGGTTCTGTTACCCCGAATCCTTTGCAAACCTCAAAATTTGTCTAAAAAAATACGTTTTCCTCATATTTTGGTGACAGATACTTCTGGAATCAGAGAGGAGCCACAAATTTCCTTCTACCCAGCGTTCCCCCAAGTCTCCTGATAAAAATGATACCTCACTTGTGTGGGTAGGCCTAGCGCCCGCGACAGGATATGCCCCAAAACACAACGTGGAAACATCACATTTTTTTAAAGAAAACAGAGGTGTTTTTTGCAAAGTGCCTACCTGTAGATTTTGGCCTCTAGCTCAGACGGCACCTAGGGAAACCTACCAAACCTGTGCATTTTTGAATACTAGAGACCTAGGGGAATCTAAGATGGGGTGACTTAGGGGGTTTTGACCAGGTTCTGTTACCCAGAATCCTTTGCAAACCTCAAAATTTGGCTAAAAAAACACATTTTCCTCACATTTTGGTGACAGAAAGTTCTGGAATCTGAGAGGAGCCACAAATCTCCTTCCACCCAGCGTTCCCCCAAGTCTCCCGATCAAAATGATACTTCACTTGTGTGGGTAGGCCTAGCGTCCGTGACAGGAAACGCCCCAAAACACAAATTGGACACATCAAATTTTTTTAAAGAAAACAGAGTTTTTTTTTGCAAAGTGTCAACCTGTAGATTTTGACCTCTATCTCAGCCGGCACCTAGGGAAACCTACCAAACCCGTGCATTTTTTAAAACTAGAGACCTAGGGGAATCCAAGATGGGGTGACTTGTAGGGCTTTGACCAGGTTCTGTTACCCAGAATCCTTTGCAAACCTCAAAATTTGGGCAAAAAAACACATTTTCCTCACATTTCGGTGACAGAAAGTCCTGGAATCTGAGAGGTGCCACAAATTTCCTTCCTCCCAGCGCTCCCCCAAGTCTCCCGATAAAAATGATACCTCCCTTGTTTGGGTAGGCCTAGCGCCCGCAACAGGAAATGTCCCAAAACACAACGTGGACACATCCCATTTTTTCACAGAAAACAGAGGTTTTTCTTGCAAAGTGTCAACCTGTAGATTTTGACCTCTATCTCAGCCGGCACCTAGGGAAACCTACCAAACCTGTGCATTTTTTAAAACTAGAGACCTAGGGGAATCCAAGATGGGGTGACTTGTAGGGCTTTGACCAGGTTCTGTTACCTAGAATCCTTTGCAAACCTCAAAATTTGGGCAAAAAAACACATTTTCATCACATTTCGGTGACAGAAAGTCCTGGAATCTGAGAGGTTCCACAAATTTCCTTCCACCCAGCGTTCCCCCAAGTCTCCCGATAAAAATGATACCTCCCTTGTTTGGGTAGGCCTAGCGCCCGCGACAAGAAATGGCCCAAAACACAACGTGGACACATCCCATTTTTTCACAGAAAACAGAGCTGTTTTTTGCAAAGTGCCTACCTGTAGATTTTGGCCTCTATCTCAGCCGGCACCTAGGGAAACCTACCAAACCTGTGCATTTTTTTAAACTAGAGACCTAGGGGAATCCAAGATGGGGTGACTTGTAGGGCTTTGACCAGGTTCTGTTACCCAGAATCCTTTGCAAACCTCAAAATTTGGGCAAAAAAACACATTTTCCTCACATTTCGGTGACAGAAAGTCCTGGAATCTGAGAGGTGCCACAAATTTCCTTCCACCCAGCGTTCCCCCAAGTCTCCCGATAAAAATGATACCTCCCTTGTTTGGGTAGGCCTAGCGCCCGCGACAGGAAATGTCCCAAAACACAACGTGGACACATCCCATTTTTTCACAGAAAACAGAGGTTTTTTTTGCAAAGTGTCAACCTGTAGATTTTGACCTCTATCTCAGCCGGCACCTAGGGAAACCTACCAAACCTGTGCATTTTTTAGAACTAGAGACCTAGGGGAATCCAAGATGGGGTGACTTGTAGGGCTTTGACCAGGTTCTGTTACCCAGAATCCTTTGCAAACCTCAAAATTTGGGCAAAAAAACACATTTTCCTCACATTTCGGTGACAGAAAGTCCTGGAATCTGAGAGGTGCCACAAATTTCCTTCCACCCAGCGTTCCCCCAAGTCTCCCGATAAAAATGATACCTCCCTTGTTTGGGTAGGCCTAGCGCCCGCGACAGGAAATGTCCCAAAACACAACGTGGACACATCCCATTTTTTCACAGAAAACAGAGCTGTTTTTTGCAAAGTGCCTACCTGTAGATTTTGGCCTCTAGCTCAGCCGGCACATAGGGAAACCTACCAAACCTGTGCATTTCTGAAAACTAGAAACCTAGGGGAATCCAAGATGGGGTGACTTGTGGGGCTCTGACCAGGTTCCGTTACCCCGAATCCTTTGCAAACCTCAAAATTTGTCTAAACAAATACATTTTCCTCATATTTTGGTGACAGATAGTTCTGGAATCAGAGAGGAGCCACAAATTTCCTTCTACCCAGCGTTCCCCCAAGTCTCCTGATAAAAATGATACCTCACTTGTGTGGGTAGGCCTAGCGCCCGCGACAGGATATGCCCCAAAACGCAACGTGGAAACATCAAATTTTTTTAAAGAAAACAGAGGTGTTTTTTGTAAAGTGCCTACCTGTAGATTTTGGCCTCTAGCTCAGACGGCACCTAGGGAAACCTACCAAACCTGTGCATTTTTGAAAACTAGAGACCTAGGGGAATCTAAGATGGGGTGACTTAGGGGGTTTTGACCAGGTTCTGTTACCCAGAATCCTTTGCAAACCTCAAAATTTGGCTAAAAAAACACATTTTCCTCACATTTCGGTGACAGAAAGTTCTGGAATCTGAGAGGAGCCACAAATCTCCTTCCACCCAGCGTTCCCCCAAGTCTCCCGATCAAAATGATACTTCACTTGTGTGGGTAGGCCTAGCGCCCATGACAGGAAACGCCCCAAAACACAAATTAGACACATCACATTTTTTTAAAGAAAACAGAGGTTTTTTTTGCAAAGTGTCAACCTGTAGATTTTGACCTCTATCTCAGCCGGCACCTAGGGAAACCTACCAAACCTGTGCATTTTTTAAAACTAGAGACCTAGGGGAATCCAAGATGGGGTGACTTGTAGGGCTTTGACCAGGTTCTGTTACCCAGAATCCTTTGCAAACCTCAAAATTTGGGCAAAAAAACACATTTTCCTCACATTTCGGTGACAGAAAGTCCTGGAATCTGAGAGGTGCCACAAATTTCCTTCCACCCAGCGTTCCCCCAAGTCTCCCGATAAAAATGATACCTCCCTTGTTTGGGTAGGCCTAGCGCCCGCGACAGGAAATGTCCCAAAACACAACGTGGACACATCCCATTTTTTCACAGAAAACAGAGCTGTTTTTTGCAAAGTGCCTACCTGTAGATTTTGGCCTCTAGCTCATCCGGCACATAGGGAAACCTACCAAACCTGTGCATTTCTGAAAACTAGAAACATAGGGGAATCCAAGATGGGGTGACTTGTGGGGCTCTGACCAGGTTCTGTTACCCCGAATCCTTTGCAAACCTCAAAATTTGTCTAAAAAAATACATTTTCCTCATATTTTGGTGACAGATAGTTCTGGAATCAGAGAGGAGCCACAAATTTCCTTCTACCCAGCGTTCCCCCAAGTCTCCTGATAAAAATGATACCTCACTTGTGTGGGTAGGCCTAGCGCCCGCGACAGGATATGCCCCAAAACGCAACGTGGAAACATCACATTTTTTTAAAGAAAACAGAGGTGTTTCTTGCAAAGTGCCTACCTGTAGATTTTGGCCTCTAGCTCAGACGGCACCTAGGGAAACCTACCAAACCTGTGCATTTTTGAAAACTAGAGACCTAGGGGAATCTAAGATGGGGTGACTTAGGGGGTTTTGACCAGGTTCTGTTACCCAGAATCCTTTGCAAACCTCAAAATTTGGCTAAAAAAACACATTTTCCTCACATTTCGGTGACAGAAAGTTCTGGAATCTGAGAGGAGCCACAAATCTCCTTCCACCCAGCGTTCCCCCAAGTCTCCCGATTAAAATGATACTTCACTTGTGTGGGTAGGCCTAGCGCCCGTGACAGGAAACGCCCCTAAACACAAATTAGACACATCACATTTTTTTAAAGAAAACAGAGGTTTTTTTTGCAAAGTGTCAACCTGTAGATTTTGACCTCTATCTCAGCCGGCACCTAGGGAAACCTACCAAACCTGTGCATTTTTTAAAACTAGAGACCTAGGGAAATCCAAGATGGGGTGACTTGTAGGGCTTTGACCAGGTTCTGTTACCCAGAATCCTTTGCAAACCTCAAAATTTGGGCAAAAAAACACATTTTCCTCACATTTCGGTGACAGAAAGTCCTGGAATCTGAGAGGTGCCACAAATTTCCTTCCACCCAGCGTTCCCCCAAGTCTCCCGATAAAAATGATACCTCCCTTGTTTGGGTAGGCCTAGCGCCCGCGACAGGAAATGTCCCAAAACACAACGTGGAAACATCCCATTTTTTTTACAGAAAACAGAGCTGTTTTTTGCAAAGTGCCTACCTGTAGATTTTGGCTTCTAGCTCAACCGGCACCTAGGGAAACCTACCAAACCTGTGCATTTCTGAAAACTAGAGACCTAGGGGAATCCAAGATGGGGTGACTTGTGGGGCTCTGACCAGGTTCTGTTACCTCGAATCCTTTGCAAACCTCAAAATTTGTCTAAAAAAATACGTTTTCCTCATATTTTGGTGACAGATACTTCTGGAATCAGAGAGGAGCCACAAATTTCCTTCTACCCAGCGTTCCCCCAAGTCTCCTGATAAAAATGATACCTCACTTGTGTGGGTAGGCCTAGCGCCCGCGACAGGATATGCCCCAAAACGCAACGTGGAAACATCACATTTTTTGAAAGAAAACAGAGGTGTTTTTTGCAAAGTGCCTACCTGTAGATTTTGGCCTCTAGCTCAGACGGCACCTAGGGAAACCTACCAAACCTGTGCATTTTTTAAAACTAGAGACCTAGGGGAATCTAAGATGGGGTGACTTAAGGGGTTTTGACCAGGTTCTGTTACCCAGAATCCTTTGCAAACCTCAAAATTTGGCTAAAAAAACACATTTTCCTCACATTTCGGTGACAGAAAGTTCTGGAATCTGAGAGGAGCCACAAATCTCCTTCCACCCAGCGTTCCCCCAAGTCTCCCGATCAAAATGATACTTCACTTGTGTGGGTAGGCCTAGCGCCCATGACAGGAAATGCCCCAAAACACAAATTAGACACATCACATTTTTTTAAAGAAAACAGAGGTTTTTTTTGCAAAGTGTCAACCTGTAGATTTTGACCTCTATCTCAGCCGGCACTAGGGAAACCTACCAAACCTGTGCATTTTTTAAAACTAGAGACCTAGGGGAATCCAAGATGGGGTGACTTGTAGGGCTTTGACCAGGTTCTGTTACCCAGAATCCTTTGCAAACCTCAAAATTTGGACAAAAAAACACATTTTCCTCACATTTCGGTGACAGAAAGTCCTGGAATCTGAGAGGTGCCACAAATTTCCTTCCACCCAGCGTTCCCCCAAGTCTCCCGATAAAAATGATACCTCCCTTGTTTGGGTAGGCCTAGCGCCCGCGACAGGAAATGTCCCAAAACACAACGTGGACACATCCCATTTTTTCACAGAAAACAGAGCTGTTTTTTGCAAAGTGCCTACCTGTAGATTTTGGCCTCTAGCTCAGCCGGCACATAGGGAAACCTACCAAACCTGTGCATTTCTGAAAACTAGAAACCTGGGGGAATCCAAGATGGGGTGACTTGTGGGGCTCTGACCAGGTTCTGTTACCCCGAATCCTTTGCAAACCTCAAAATGTGTCTAAAAAAATACATTTTCCTCATATTTTGGTGACAGATAGTTCTGGAATCAGAGAGGAGCCACAAATTTCCTTCTACCCAGCGTTCCCCCAAGTCTCCTGATAAAAATGATACCTCACTTGTGTGGGTAGGCCTAGCGCCCGCGACAGGATATGCATCAAAACGCAACGTGGAAACATCACATTTTTTGAAAGAAAACAGAGGTGTTTTTTGCAAAGTGCCTACCTGTAGATTTTGGCCTCTAGCTCAGACGGCACCTAGGGAAACCTACCAAACCTGTGCATTTTTGAAAACTAGAGACCTAGGGGAATCTAAGATGGGGTGACTTAGGGGGTTTTGACCAGGTTCTGTTACCCAGAATCCTTTGCAAACCTCAAAATTTGGGCAAAAAAACACATTTTCCTCACATTTCGGTGACAGAAAGTCCTGGAATCTGAGAGGTGCCACAAATTTCCTTCCACCCAGCGTTCCCCCAAGTCTCCTGATAAAAATGATACCTCCCTTGTTTGGGTAGGCCTAGCGCCCGCGACAGGAAATGTCCCAAAACACAACGTGGACACATCCCATTTTTTTTACAGAAAAAAGAGCTGTTTTTTGCAAAGTGCCTACCTGTAGATTTTGGCCTCTAGCTCAGCCGGCACCTAGGGAAACCTACCAAACCTGTGCATTTCTGAAAACTAGAGACCAGGGGAATCCAAGATGGGGGGACTTGTGGGGCTCTGACCAGGTTCTGTTACCCCGAATCCTTTGCAAACCTCAAAATTTGTCTAAAAAAATACGTTTTCCTCATATTTTGGTGACAGATACTTCTGGAATCAGAGAGGAGCCACAAATTTCCTTCTACCCAGCGTTCCCCCAAGTCTCCTGATAAAAATGATACCTCACTTGTGTGGGTAGGCCTAGCGCCCGCGACAGGATATGCCCCAAAACACAACGTGGAAACATCACATTTTTTTAAAGAAAACAGAGGTGTTTTTTGCAAAGTGCCTACCTGTAGATTTTGGCCTCTAGCTCAGACGGCAACTAGGGAAACCTACCAAACCTGTGCATTTTTGAATACTAGAGACCTAGGGGAATCTAAGATGGGGTGACTTAGGGGGTTTTGACCAGGTTCTGTTACCCAGAATCCTTTGCAAACCTCAAAATTTGGCTAAAAAAACACATTTTCCTCACATTTTGGTGACAGAAAGTTCTGGAATCTGAGAGGAGCCACAAATCTCCTTCCACCCAGCGTTCCCCCAAGTCTCCCGATCAAAATGATACTTCACTTGTGTGGGTAGGCCTAGCGTCCTCCGTGACAGGAAACGCCCCAAAACACAAATTGGACACATCACATTTTTTTAAAGAAAACAGAGTTTTTTTTTGCAAAGTGTCAACCTGTAGATTTTGACCTCTATCTCAGCCGGCACCTAGGGAAACCTACCAAACCCGTGCATTTTTTAAAACTAGAGACCTAGGGGAATCCAAGATGGGGTGACTTGTAGGGCTTTGACCAGGTTCTGTTACCCAGAATCCTTTGCAAACCTCAAAATTTGGGCAAAAAAACACATTTTCCTTACATTTCGGTGACAGAAAGTCCTGGAATCTGAGAGGTGCCACAAATTTCCTTCCACCCAGCGTTCCCCCAAGTCTCCCGATAAAAATGATACCTCCCTTGTTTGGGTAGGCCTAGCGCCCGCGACAGGAAATGTCCCAAAACACAACGTGGACACATCCCATTTTTTCACAGAAAACAGAGCTGTTTTTTGCAAAGTGCCTACCTGTAGATTTTGGCCTCTAGCTCAGCCGGCACATAGGGAAACCTACCAAACCTGTGCATTTCTGAAAACTAGAAACCTAGGGGAATCCAAGATGGGGTGACTTGTGGGGCTCTGACCAGGTTCTGTTACCCCGAATCCTTTGCAAACCTCAAAATTTGTCTAAAAAAATACATTTTCCTCATATTTTGGTGACAGATAGTTCTGGAATCAGAGAGGAGCCACAAATTTCCTTCTACCCAGCGTTCCCCCAAGTCTCCTGATAAAAATGATACCTCACTTGTGTGGGTAGGCCTAGCGCCCGCGACAGGATATGCCCCAAAACACAACGTGGAAACATCACATTTTTTGAAAGAAAACAGAGGTGTTTTTTGCAAAGTGCCTACCTGTAGATTTTGGCCTCTAGCTCAGACGGCACCTAGGGAAACCTACCAAACCTGTGCATTTTTTAAAACTAGAGACCTAGGGGAATCCAAGATGGGGTGACTTGTAGGGCTTTGACCAGGTTCTGTTACCCAGAATCCTTTGCAAACCTCAAAATTTGGCTAAAAAAACACATTTTCCTCACATTTCGGTGACAGAAAGTTCTGGAATCTGAGAGGAGCCACAAATCTCCTTCCACCCAGCGTTCCCCCAAGTCTCCCGATCAAAATGATACTTCACTTGTGTGGGTAGGCCTAGCGCCCGTGACAGGAAACGCCCCAAAACACAAATTGGACACATCACATTTTTTTAAAGAAAACAGAGGTTTTTTTTGCAAAGTGTCAACCTGTAGATTTTGATCTCTATCTCAGCCGGCACCTAGGGAAACCTACCAAACCCGTGCATTTTTTAAAACTAGAGACCTAGGGGAATCCAAGATGGGGTGACTTGTAGGGCTTTGACCAGGTTCTGTTACCCAGAATCCTTTGCAAACCTCAAAATTTGGGCAAAAAAACAAATTTTCCTCACATTTCGGTGACAGAAAGTCCTGGAATCTGAGAGGTGCCACAAATTTCCTTCCACCCAGCGTTCCCCCAAGTCTCCTGATAAAAATGATACCTCCCTTGTTTGGGTAGGCCTAGCGCCCGCGACAGGAAATGTCCCAAAACACAACGTGGACACATCCCATTTTTTTTACAGAAATAAGAGCTGTTTTTTGCAAAGTGCCTACCTGTAGATTTTGGCCTCTAGCTCAGCCGGCACCTAGGGAAACCTACCAAACCTGTGCATTTCTGAAAACTAGAGACCAGGGGAATCCAAGATGGGGGGACTTGTGGGGCTCTGACCAGGTTCTGTTACCCCGAATCCTTTGCAAACCTCAAAATTTGTCTAAAAAAATAAGTTTTCCTCATTTTTGGTGACAGATACTTCTGGAATCAGAGAGGAGCCACAAATTTCCTTCTACCCAGCGTTCCCCCAAGTCTCCTGATAAAAATGATACCTCACTTGTGTGGGTAGGCCTAGCGCCCGCGACAGGATATGCCCCAAAACACAACGTGGAAACATCACATTTTTTTAAAGAAAACAGAGGTGTTTTTTGCAAAGTGCCTACCTGTAGATTTTGGCCTCTAGCTCAGACGGCACCTAGGGAAACCTACCAAACCTGTGCATTTTTGAATACTAGAGACCTAGGGGAATCTAAGATGGGGTGACTTAGGGGGTTTTGACCAGGTTCTGTTACCCAGAATCCTTTGCAAACCTCAAAATTTGGCTAAAAAAACACATTTTCCTCACATTTTGGTGACAGAAAGTTCTGGAATCTGAGAGGAGCCACAAATCTCCTTCCACCCAGCGTTCCCCCAAGTCTCCCGATCAAAATGATACTTCACTTGTGTGGGTAGGCCTAGCGTCCGTGACAGGAAACGCCCAAAACACAAATTGGACACATCACATTTTTTTAAAGAAAACAGAGTTTTTTTTTGCAAAGTGTCAACCTGTAGATTTTGACCTCTATCTCAGCCGGCACCTAGGGAAACCTACCAAACCCTTGCATTTTTTAAAACTAGAGACCTAGGGGAATCCAAGATGGGGTGACTTGTAAGGCTTTGACCAGGTTCTGTTACCCAGAATCCTTTGCAAACCTCAAAATTTGGGCAAAAAAAACACATTTTCCTTACATTTCGGTGACAGAAAGTCCTGGAATCTGAGAGGTGCCACAAATTTCCTTCCACCCAGCGTTCCCCCAAGTCTCCCGATAAAAATTATACCTCCCTTGTTTGGGTAGGCCTAGCGCCCGCGACAGGAAATGTCCCAAAACACAACGTGGACACATCCCATTTTTTCACAGAAAACAGAGCTGTTTTTTGCAAAGTGCCTACCTGTAGATTTTGGCCTCTAGCTCAGCCGGCACATAGGGAAACCTACCAAACCTGTGCATTTCTGAAAACTAGAAACCTAGGGGAATCCAAGATGGGGTGACTTGTGGGGCTCTGACCAGGTTCTGTTACCCCGAATCCTTTGCAAACCTCAAAATTTGTCTAAAAAAATACATTTTCCTCATATTTTGGTGACAGATAGTTCTGGAATCAGAGAGGAGCCACAAATTTCCTTCTACCCAGCGTTCCCCCAAGTCTCCTGATAAAAATGATACCTCACTTGTGTGGGTAGGCCTAGCGCCCATGACAGGAAATGCCCCAAAACACAAATTAGACACATCACATTTTTTTAAAGAAAACAGAGGGTTTTTTTGCAAAGTGTCAACCTGTAGATTTTGACCTCTATCTCAGCCGGCACTAGGGAAACCTACCAAACCTGTGCATTTTTTAAAACTAGAGACCTAGGGGAATCCAAGATGGGGTGACTTGTAGGGCTTTGACCAGGTTCTGTTACCCAGAATCCTTTGCAAACCTCAAAATTTGGACAAAAAAACACATTTTCCTCACATTTCGGTGACAGAAAGTCCTGGAATCTGAGAGGTGCCACAAATTTCCTTCCACCCAGCGTTCCCCCAAGTCTCCCGATAAAAATGATACCTCCCTTGTTTGGGTAGGCATAGCGCCCGCGACAGGAAATGTCCCAAAACACAACGTGGACACATCCCATTTTTTCACAGAAAACAGAGCTGTTTTTTGCAAAGTGCCTACCTGTAGATTTTGGCCTCTAGCTCAGCCGGCACATAGGGAAACCTACCAAACCTGTGCATTTCTGAAAACTAGAAACCTGGGGGAATCCAAGATGGGGTGACTTGTGGGGCTCTGACCAGGTTCTGTTACCCCGAATCCTTTGCAAACCTCAAAATGTGTCTAAAAAAATACATTTTCCTCATATTTTGGTGACAGATAGTTCTGGAATCAGAGAGGAGCCACAAATTTCCTTCTACCCAGCGTTCCCCCAAGTCTCCTGATAAAAATGATACCTCACTTGTGTGGGTAGGCCTAGCGCCCGCGACAGGATATGCCCCAAAACGCAACGTGGAAACATCACATTTTTTGAAAGAAAACAGAGGTGTTTTTTGCAAAGTGCCTACCTGTAGATTTTGGCCTCTAGCTCAGACGGCACCTAGGGAAACCTACCAAACCTGTGCATTTTTGAAAACTAGAGACCTAGGGGAATCTAAGATGGGGTGACTTAGGGGGTTTTGACCAGGTTCTGTTACCCAGAATCCTTTGCAAACCTCAAAATTTGGCTAAAAAAACACATTTTCCTCACATTTCGGTGACAGAAAGTTCTGGAATCTGAGAGGAGCCACAAATCTCCTTCCACCCAGCGTTCCGCCAAGTCTCCCGATCAAAATGATACTTCACTTGTGTGGGTAGGCCTAGCGCCCGTGACAGGAAACGCCCCAAAACACAAATTGGACACATCACATTTTTTTAAAGAAAACAGAGTTTTTTTTTGCAAAGTGTCAACCTGTAGATTTTGACCTCTATCTCAGCCGGCACCTAGGGAAACCTACCAAACCCGTGCATTTTTTAAAACTAGAGACCTAGGGGAATCCAAGATGGGGTGACTTGTAGGGCTTTGACCAGGTTCTGTTACCCAGAATCCTTTGCAAACCTCAAAATTTGGGCAAAAAAAACACATTTTCCTCACATTTCGGTGACAGAAAGTCCTGGAATCTGAGAGGTGCCACAAATTTCCTTCCACCCAGCGTTCCCCCAAGTCTCCTGAAAAAAATGATACCTCCCTTGTTTGGGTAGGCCTAGCGCCCGCGACAGGAAATGTCCCAAAACACAACGTGGACACATCCCATTTTTTTTACAGAAAAAAGAGCTGTTTTTTGCAAAGTGCCTACCTGTAGATTTTGGCCTCTAGCTCAGCCGGCACCTAGGGAAACCTACCAAACCTGTGCATTTCTGAAAACTAGAGACCAGGGGAATCCAAGATGGGGGGACTTGTGGGGCTCTGACCAGGTTCTGTTACCCCGAATCCTTTGCAAACCTCAAAATTTGTCTAAAAAAATACGTTTTCCTCATTTTTGGTGACAGATACTTCTGGAATCAGAGAGGAGCCACAAATTTCCTTCGACCCAGCGTTCCCCCAAGTCTCCTGATAAAAATGATACCTCACTTGTGTGGGTAGGCCTAGCGCCCGCGACAGGATATGCCCCAAAACACAACGTGGAAACATCACATTTTTTTAAAGAAAACAGAGGTGTTTTTTGCAAAGTGCCTACCTGTAGATTTTGGCCTCTAGCTCAGACGGCACCTAGGGAAACCTACCAAACCTGTGCATTTTTGAATACTAGAGACCTAGGGGAATCTAAGATGGGGTGACTTAGGGGGTTTTGACCAGGTTCTGTTACCCAGAATCCTTTGCAAACCTCAAAATTTGGCTAAAAAAACACATTTTCCTCACATTTTGGTGACAGAAAGTTCTGGAATCTGAGAGGAGCCACAAATCTCCTTCCACCCAGCGTTCCCCCAAGTCTCCCGATCAAAATGATACTTCACTTGTGTGGGTAGGCCTAGCGTCCGTGACAGGAAACGCCCAAAACACAAATTGGACACATCACATTTTTTTAAAGAAAACAGAGTTTTTTTTTGCAAAGTGTCAACCTGTAGATTTTGACCTCTATCTCAGCCGGCACCTAGGGAAACCTACCAAACCCGTGCATTTTTTAAAACTAGAGACCTAGGGGAATCCAAGATGGGGTGACTTGTAGGGCTTTGACCAGGTTCTGTTACCCAGAATCCTTTGCAAACCTCAAAATTTGGGCAAAAAAACACATTTTCCTTACATTTCGGTGACAGAAAGTCCTGGAATCTGAGAGGTGCCACAAATTTCCTTCCACCCAGCGTTCCCCCAAGTCTCCCGATAAAAATGATACCTCCCTTGTTTGGGTAGGCCTAGCGCCCGCGACAGGAAATGTCCCAAAACACAACGTGGACACATCCCATTTTTTCACAGAAAACAGCTGTTTTTTGCAAAGTGCCTACCTGTAGATTTTGGCCTCTAGCTCAGCCGGCACATAGGGAAACCTACCAAACCTGTGCATTTCTGAAAACTAGAAACCTAGGGGAATCCAAGATGGGGTGACTTGTGGGGCTCTGACCAGGTTCTGTTACCCCGAATCCTTTGCAAACCTCAAAATTTGTCTAAAAAAATACATTTTCCTCATATTTTGGTGACAGATAGTTCTGGAATCAGAGAGGAGCCACAAATTTCCTTCTACCCAGCGTTCCCCCAAGTCTCCTGATAAAAATGATACCTCACTTGAGTGGGTAGGCCTAGCGCCCGCGACAGGATATGCCCCAAAACACAACGTGGAAACATCACATTTTTTGAAAGAAAACAGAGGTGTTTTTTGCAAAGTGCCTACCTGTAGATTTTGGCCTCTAGCTCAGACGGCACCTAGGGAAACCTACCAAACCTGTGCATTTTTTAAAACTAGAGACCTAGGGGAATCCAAGATGGGGTGACTTGTAGGGCTTTGACCAGATTCTGTTACCCAGAATCCTTTGCAAACCTCAAAATTTGGCTAAAAAAACACATTTTCCTCACATTTCGGTGACAGAAAGTTCTGGAATCTGAGAGGAGCCACAAATCTCCTTCCACCCAGCGTTCCCCCAAGTCTCCCGATCAAAATGATACTTCACTTGTGTGGGTAGGCCTAGCGCCCGTGACAGGAAACGCCCCAAAACACAAATTGGACACATCACATTTTTTTTAAGAAAACAGAGGTTTTTTTTGCAAAGTGTCAACCTGTAGATTTTGACCTCTATCTCAGCCGGCACCTAGGGAAACCTACCAAACCTGTGCATTTTTTAAAACTAGAGACCTAGGGGAATCCAAGATGGGGTGACTTGTAGGGCTTTGACGAGGTTCTGTTACCCAGAATCCTTTGCAAACCTCAAAATTTGGGCAAAAAAACACATTTTCCTCACATTTCGGTGACAGAAAGTCCTGGAATCTGAGAGGTGCCACAAATTTCCTTCCTCCCAGCGTTCCCCCAAGTCTCCCGATAAAAATGATACCTCCCTTGTTTGGGTAGGCCTAGCGCCCGCAACAGGAAATGTCCCAAAACACAACGTGGACACATCCCATTTTTTCACAGAAAACAGAGGTTTTTTTTGCAAAGTGTCAACCTGTAGATTTTGACCTCTATCTCAGCCGGCACCTAGGGAAACCTACCAAACCTGTGCATTTTTTTAAACTAGAGACCTAGGGGAATCCAAGATGGGGTGACTTGTAGGGCTTTGACCAGGTTCTGTTACCTAGAATCCTTTGCAAAACTCAAAATTTGGGCAAAAAAACACATTTTCATCACATTTCGGTGACAGAAAGTCCTGGAATCTGAGAGGTGCCACAAATTTCCTTCCACCCAGCGTTCCCCCAAGTCTCCCGATAAAAATGATACCTCCCTTGTTTGGGTAGGCCTAGCGCCCGCGACAGGAAATGGCCCAAAACACAACGTGGACACATCCCATTTTTTCACAGAAAACAGAGCTGTTTTTTGCAAAGTGCCTACCTGTAGATTTTGGCCTCTATCTCAGCCGGCACCTAGGGAAACCTACCAAACCTGTGCATTTTTTAAAACTAGAGACCTAGGGGAATCCAAGATGGGGTGACTTGTAGGGCTTTGACCAGGTTCTGTTACCCAGAATCCTTTGCAAACCTCAAAATTTGGGCAAAAAAACACATTTTCCTCACATTTCGGTGACAGAAAGTCCTGGAATCTGAGAGGTGCCACAAATTTCCTTCCACCCAGCGTTCCCCCAAGTCTCCCGATAAAAATGATACCTCCCTTGTTTGGGTAGGCCTAGCGCCCGCGACAGGAAATGTCCCAAAACACAACGTGGACACATCCCATTTTTTCACAGAAAACAGAGGTTTTTTTTGCAAAGTGTCAACCTGTAGATTTTGACCTCTATCTCAGCCGGCACCTAGGGAAACCTACCAAACCTGTGCATTTTTTAGAACTAGAGACCTAGGGGAATCCAAGATGGGGTGACTTGTAGGGCTTTGACCAGGTTCTGTTACCCAGAATCCTTTGCAAACCTCAAAATTTGTGCAAAAAAACACATTTTCCTCACATTTCGGTGACAGAAAGTCCTGGAATCTGAGAGGTGCCACAAATTTCCTTCCACCCAGCGTTCCCCCAAGTCTCCCGATAAAAATGATACCTCCCTTGTTTGGGTAGGCCTAGCCCCCGCGACAGGAAATGTCCCAAAACACAACGTGGACACATCCCATTTTTTCACAGAAAACAGAGCTGTTTTTTGCAAAGTGCCTACCTGTAGATTTTGGCCTCTAGCTCAGCCGGCACATAGGGAAACCTACCAAACCTGTGCATTTCTGAAAACTAGAAACCTAGGGGAATCCAAGATGGGGTGACTTGTGGGGCTCTGACCAGGTTCTGTTACCCCGAATCCTTTGCAAACCTCAAAATGTGTCTAAAAAAATACATTTTCCTCATATTTTGGTGACAGATAGTTCTGGAATCAGAGAGGAGCCACAAATTTCCTTCTACCCAGCGTTCCCCCAAGTCTCCTGATAAAAATGATACCTCACTTGTGTGGGTAGGCCTAGCGCCCGTGACAGGATATGCCCCAAAACGCAACGTGGAAACATCACATTTTTTGAAAGAAAACAGAGGTGTTTTTTGCAAAGTGCCTACCTGTAGATTTTGGCCTCTAGCTCAGACGGCACCTAGGGAAACCTACCAAACCTGTGCATTTTTTAAAACTAGAGACCAAGGGGAATCTAAGATGGGGTGACTTAGGGGGTTTTGACCAGGTTCTGTTACCCAGAATCCTTTGCAAACCTCAAAATTTGGCTAAAAAAACACATTTTCCTCACATTTCGGTGACAGAAAGTTCTGGAATCTGAGAGGAGCCACAAATCTCCTTCCACCCAGCATTCCGCCAAGTCTCCCGATCAAAATGATACTTCACTTGTGTGGGTAGGCCTAGCGCCCGTGACAGGAAACGCCCCAAAACACAAATTGGACACATCACATTTTTTTAAAGAAAACAGAGTTTTTTTTTGCAAAGTGTCAACCTGTAGATTTTGACCTCTATCTCAGCCGGCACCTAGGGAAACCTACCAAACCCGTGCATTTTTTAAAACTAGAGACCTAGGGGAATCCAAGATGGGGTGACTTGTAGGGCTTTGACCAGGTTCTGTTACCCAGAATCCTTTGCAAACCTCAAAATTTGGGCAAAAAAACACATTTTCCTCACATTTCGGTGACAGAAAGTCCTGGAATCTGAGAGGTGCCACAAATTTCCTTCCACCCAGCGTTCCCCCAAGTCTCCTGATAAAAATGATACCTCCCTTGTTTGGGTAGGCCTAGCGCCCGCGACAGGAAATGTCCCAAAACACAACGTGGACACATCCCATTTTTTCACAGAAAACAGAGCTGTTTTTTGCAAAGTGCCTACCTGTAGATTTTGGCCTCTAGCTCAGCCGGCACATAGGGAAACCTACCAAACCTGTGCATTTCTGAAAACTAGAAACCTGGGGGAATCCAAGATGGGGGGACTTGTGGGGCTCTGACCAGGTTCTGTTACCCCGAATCCTTTGCAAACCTCAAAATTTGTCTAAAAAAATACGTTTTCCTCATTTTTGGTGACAGATAGTTCTGGAATCAGAGAGGAGCCACAATTTTCCTTCTACCCAGCGTTCCCCCAAGTCTCCTGATAAAAATGATACCTCACTTGTGTGGGTAGGCCTAGCGCCCGCGACAGGATATGCCCCAAAACACAACGTGGAAACATCACATTTTTTTAAAGAAAACAGAGGTGTTTTTTGCAAAGTGCCTACCTGTAGATTTTGGCCTCTAGCTCAGACGGCACCTAGGGAAACCTACCAAACCTGTGCATTTTTGAATACTAGAGACCTAGGGGAATCTAAGATGGGGTGACTTAGGGGGTTTTGACCAGGTTCTGTTACCCAGAATCCTTTGCAAACCTCAAAATTTGGCTAAAAAAACACATTTTCCTCACATTTTGGTGACAGAAAGTTCTGGAATCTGAGAGGAGCCACAAATCTCCTTCCACCCAGCGTTCCCCCAAGTCTCCCGATCAAAATGATACTTCACTTGTGTGGGTAGGCCTAGCGCCCGTGACAGGAAACGCCCCAAAACACAAATTAGACACATCACATTTTTTTAAAGAAAACAGAGGTTTTTTTTGCAAAGTGTCAACCTGTAGATTTTGACCTCTATCTCAGCCGGCACCTAGGGAAACCTACCAAACCTGTGCATTTTTTAAAACTAGAGACCTAGGGGAATCCAAGATGGGGTGACTTGTAGGGCTTTGACCAGGTTCTGTTACCCAGAATCCTTTGCAAACCTCAAAATTTGGGCAAAAAAACACATTTTCCTCACATTTCGGTGACAGAAAGTCCTGGAATCTGAGAGGTGCCACAAATTTCCTTCCCCCCAGCGTTCCCCCAAGTCTCCCGATAAAAATGATTCCTCCCTTGTTTGGGTAGGCCTAGCGCCCGCGACAGGAAATGTCCCAAAACACAACGTGGAAACATCCCATTTTTTTTACAGAAAACAGAGCTGTTTTTTGCAAAGTGCCTACCTGTAGATTTTGGCTTCTATCTCAACCGGCACCTAGGGAAACCTACCAAACCTGTGCATTTCTGAAAACTAGAGACCTAGGGGAATCCAAGATGGGGTGACTTGTGGGGCTCTGACCAGGTTCTGTTACCCCGAATCCTTTGCAAACCTCAAAATTTGTCTAAAAAAATACGTTTTCCTCATATTTTGGTGACAGATACTTCTGGAATCAGAGAGGAGCCACAAATTTCCTTCTACCCAGCGTTCCCCCAAGTCTCCTGATAAAAATGATACCTCACTTGTGTGGGTAGGCCTAGCGCCCGCGACAGGATATGCCCCAAAACGCAACGTGGAAACATCACATTTTTTGAAAGAAAACAGAGGTGTTTTTTGCAAAGTGCCTACCTGTAGATTTTGGCCTCTAGCTCAGACGGCACCTAGGGAAACCTACCAAACCTGTGCATTTTTGAAAACTAGAGACCTAGGGGAATCTAAGATGGGGTGACTTAGGGGGTTTTGACCAGGTTCTGTTACCCAGAATCCTTTGCAAACCTCAAAATTTGGCTAAAAAAAACACATTTTCCTCACATTTCGGTGACAGAAAGTTCTGGAATCTGAGAGGAGCCACAAATCTACTTCCACCCAGCGTTCCCCCAAGTCTCCCGATCAAAATGATACTTCACTTGTGTGGGTAGGCCTAGCGCCCATGACAGGAAACGCCCCAAAACACAAATTAGACACATCACATTTTTTTAAAGAAAACAGAGGTTTTTTTTGCAAAGTGTCAACCTGTAGATTTTGACCTCTATCTCAGCCGGCACTAGGGAAACCTACCAAACCTGTGCATTTTTTAAAACTAGAGACCTAGGGGAATCCAAGATGGGGTGACTTGTAGGGCTTTGACCAGGTTCTGTTACCCAGAATCCTTTGCAAACCTCAAAATTTGGGCAAAAAAAACAAATTTTCCTCACATTTCGGTGACAGAAAGTCCTGGAATCTGAGAGGTGCCACAAATTTCCTTCCACCCAGCGTTCCCCCAAGTCTCCCGATAAAAATGATACCTCCCTTGTTTGGGTAGGCCTAGCGCCCGCGACAGGAAATGTCCCAAAACACAACGTGGACACATCCCATTTTTTCACAGAAAACAGAGCTGTTTTTTGCAAAGTGCCTACCTGTAGATTTTGGCCTCTAGCTCAGCCGGCACATAGGGAAACCTACCAAACCTGTGCATTTCTGAAAACTAGAAACATAGGGGAATCCAAGATGGGGTGACTTGTGGGGCTCTGACCAGGTTCTGTTACCCCGAATCCTTTGCAAACCTCAAAATTTGTCTAAAAAAATACATTTTCCTCATATTTTGGTGACAGATAGTTCTGGAATCAGAGAGGAGCCACAAATTTCCTTCTACCCAGCGTTCCCCCAAGTCTCCTGATAAAAATGATACCTCACTTGTGTGGGTAGGCCTTGCGCCCGCGACAGGATATGCCCCAAAACGCAACGTGGAAACATCACATTTTTTTAAAGAAAACAGAGGTGTTTTTTGCAAAGTGCCTACCTGTAGATTTTGGCCTCTAGCTCAGACGGCACCTAGGGAAACCTACCAAACCTGTGCATTTTTGAAAACTAGAGACCTAGGGGAATCTAAGATGGGGTGACTTAGGGGGTTTTGACCAGGTTCTGTTACCCAGAATCCTTTGCAAACCTCAAAATTTGGCTAAAAAAAACACATTTTCCTCACATTTCGGTGACAGAAAGTTCTGGAATCTGAGAGGAGCCACAAATCTCCTTCCACCCAGCGTTCCCCCAAGTCTCCCGGTCAAAATGATACTTCACTTGTGTGGGTAGGCCTAGCGCCCGTGACAGGAAACGCCCCAAAACACAAATTAGACAAATCACATTTTTTTAAAGAAAACAGAGGTTTTTTTTGCAAAGTGTCAACCTGTAGATTTTGACCTCTATCTCAGCCGGCACCTAGGGAAACCTACCAAACCTGTGCATTTTTTAAAACTAGAGACCTAGGGGAATCCAAGATGGGGTGACTTGTAGGGCTTTGACCAGGTTCTGTTACCCAGAATCCTTTGCAAACCTCAAAATTTGGGCAAAAAAAACACATTTTCCTCACATTTCGGTGACAGAAAGTCCTGGAATCTGAGAGGTGCCACAAATTTCCTTCCACCCAGCGTTCCCCCAAGTCTCCCGATAAAAATGATACCTCCCTTGTTTGGGTAGGCCTAGCGCCCGCGACAGGAAATGTCCCAAAACACAACGTGGAAACATCCCATTTTTTTTACAGAAAACAGAGCTGTTTTTTGCAAAGTGCCTACCTGTAGATTTTGGCCTCTAGCTCAACCGGCACCTAGGGAAACCTACCAAACCTGTGCATTTCTGAAAACTAGAGACCTAGGGGAATCCAAGATGGGGTGACTTGTGGGGCTCTGACCAGGTTCTGTTACCCCGAATCCTTTGCAAACCTCAAAATTTGTCTAAAAAAATAAGTTTTCCTCATATTTTGGTGACAGATACTTCTGGAATCAGAGAGGAGCCACAAATTTCCTTCTACCCAGCGTTCCCCCAAGTCTCCTGATAAAAATGATACCTCACTTGTGTGGGTAGGCCTAGCGCCCGCGACAGGATATGCCCCAAAACGCAACGTGGAAACATCACATTTTTTGAAAGAAAACAGAGGTGTTTTTTGCAAAGTGCCTACCTGTAGATTTTTGCCTCTAGCTCAGACGGCACTTAGGGAAACCTACCAAAACTGTGCATTTTTCAAAACTAGAGACCTAGGGGAATCTAAGATGGGGTGACTTAGGGGGCTCTGACCAGGTTCTGTTACCCAGAATCATTTGCAAACCTCAAAATTTGGCTAAAAAAACACATTTTCCTCACATTTCGGTGACAGAAAGTTCTGGAATCTGAGAGGAGCCACAAATCTCCTTCCACCCAGCGTTCCCCCAAGTCTCCCGATAAAAATGATACTTCACTTGTGTGGGTAGGCCTAGCGCCCGTGACAGGAAACGCCCCAAAACACAAATTGGACACATCACATTTTTTTAAAGAAAACAGAGGTTTTTTTTGCAATGTGTCTACCTGTAGATTTTGGCCTCTATCTCAGCCGGCACCTAGGGAAACCTACCAAACCTGTGCATTTTTTAAAACTAGAGACCTAGGGGAATCCAAGATGGGGTGACTTGTAGGGCTTTGACCAGGTTCTGTTACCCAGAATCCTTTGCAAACCTCAAAATTTTTGCAAAAAAAACACATTTTCCTCACATTTCGGTGACAGAAAGTCCTGGAATCTGAGAGGTGCCACAAATTTCCTTCCACCCAGCGTTCCCCCAAGTCTCCCGATAAAAATGATACCTCCCTTGTTTGGGTAGGCCTAGCCCCCGCGACAGGAAATGTCCCAAAACACAACGTGGACACATCCCATTTTTTTTACAGAAAACAGAGCTGTTTTTTGCAAAGTGCCTACCTGTAGATTTTGGCCTCTAGCTCAGCCGGCACCTAGGGAAACCTACCAAACCTGTGCATTTCTGAAAACTAGAGACCTAGGGGAATCCAAGATGGGGTGACTTGTAGGGCTTTGACCAGGTTCTGTTACCCAGAATCCTTTGCAAACCTCAAAATTTTTGCAAAAAAAACACATTTTCCTCACATTTCGGTGACAGAAAGTCCTGGAATCTGAGAGGTGCCACAAATTTCCTTCCACCCAGCGTTCCCCCAAGTCTCCAGATAAAAATGATACCTCCCTTGTTTGGGTAGGCCTAGCGCCCGCGACAGGAAATGTCCCAAAACACAACGTGGACACACCCCATTTTTTCACAGAAAACAGAGCTGTTTTTTGCAAAGTGCCTACCTGTAGATTTTGGCCTCTAGCTCAGCCGGCACATAGGGAAACCTACCAAACCTGTGCATTTCTGAAAACTAGAAACCTAGGGGAATCCAAGATGGGGTGACTTGTGGGGCTCTGACCAGGTTCTGTTACCCCGAATCCTTTGCAAACCTCAAGATTTGTCTAAAAAAATACATTTTCCTCATATTTTGGTGACAGATAGTTCTGGAATCAGAGAGGAGCCACAAATTTCCTTCTACCCAGCGTTCCCCCAAGTCTCCTGATAAAAATGATACCTCACTTGTGTGGGTAGGCCTAGCGCCCGCGACAGGATATGCCCCAAAACGCAACGTGGAAACATCAAATTTTTTGAAAGAAAACAGAGGTGTTTTTTGCAAAGTGCCTACCTGTAGATTTTGGCCTCTAGCTCAGACGGCACCTAGGGAAACCTACCAAACCTGTGCATTTTTGAAAACTAGAGACCTAGGGGAATCTAAGATGGGGTGACTTAGGGGGTTTTGACCAGGTTCTGTTACCCAGAATCCTTTGCAAACCTCAAAATTTGGCTAAAAAAACACATTTTCCTCACATTTCGGTGACAGAAAGTTCTGGAATCTGAGAGGAGCCACAAATCTCCTTCCACCCAGCGTTCCCCCAAGTCTCCCGATCAAAATGATACTTCACTTGTGTGGGTAGGCCTAGCGCCCGTGACAGGAAACGCCCCAAAACACAAATTGGACACATCACATTTTTTTAAAGAAAACAGAGGGTTTTTTTGCAAAGTGTCAACCTGTAGATTTTGACCTCTATCTCAGCCGGCACCTAGGGAAACCTACCAAACCTGTGCATTTTGTAAAACTAGAGACCTAGGGGAATCCAATATGGGGTGACTTGTAGGGCTTTGACCAGGTTCTGTTACCCAGAATCCTTTGCAAACCTCAAAATTTGGGCAAAAAAACACATTTTCCTCACATTTCGGTGACAGAAAGTCCTGGAATCTGAGAGGTGCCACAAATTTCCTTCCACCCAGTGTTCCCCCAAGTCTCCCGATAAAAATGATACCTCCCTTGTTTGGGTAGGCCTAGCGCCCGCGACAGGAAATGTCCCAAAACACAACGTGGAAACATCCCATTTTTTTTACAGAAAACAGAGCAGTTTTTTGCAAAGTGCCTACCTGTAGATTTTGGCCTCTAGCTCAACCGGCACCTAGGGAAACCTACCAAACCTGTGCATTTCTGAAAACTAGAGACCTAGGGGAATCCAAGATGGGGTGACTTGTTGGGCTCTGACCAGGTTCTGTTACCCCGAATCCTTTGCAAACCTCAAAATTTGTCTAAAAAAATAAGTTTTCCTCATATTTTGGTGACAGATACTTCTGGAATCAGAGAGGAGCCACAAATTTCCTTCTACCCAGCGTTCCCCCAAGTCTCCTGATAAAAATGATACCTCACTTGTGTGGGTAGGCCTAGCGCCCGCGACAGGATATGCCCCAAAACGCAACGTGGAAACATCACATTTTTTGAAAGAAAACAGAGGTGTTTTTTGCAAAGTGCCTACCTGTAGATTTTGGCCTCTAGCTCAGACGGCACTTAGGGAAACCTACCAAACCTGTGCATTTTTGAAAACTAGAGACCTAGGGGAATCTAAGATGGGGTGACTTAGGGGGTTTTGACCAGGTTCTGTTACCCAGAATCCTTTGCAAACCTCAAAATTTGCCTAAAAAAACACATTTTCCTCTCATTTCGAGGACAGAAAGTTCTGGAATCTGAGAGGAGGGACAAATTTCCTTCCACCCAGCGTTCCCCCAAGTCTCCTGATAAAAATGATACCTCACTTGTGTGGGTAGGCCTAGCGCCCGCGACAGGATATGCCCCAAAACACAACGTGGACACATCACATTTTTTTAAAGAAAACAGGTGTTTTTTCAAAGTGCCTACCTGTAGATTTTGGCCTCTAGCTCAGACGGCACCTAGGGAAACCTACCAAACCTGTGCATTTTTTAAAACTAGAGACCTAGGGGAATCTAAGATGGGGTGACTTAGGGGGTTTTGACCAGGTTCTGTTACCCAGAATCCTTTGCAAACCTCAAAATTTGGGCAATAAAACACATTTTCCTCACATTTCGGTGACAGAAAGTCCTGGAATCTGAGAGGTGCCACAAATTTCCTTCCACCCAGCGTTCCCCCAAGTCTCCCGATAAAAATGATACCTCCCTTGTTTGGGTAGGCCTAGCGCCCGTGACAGGAAATGTCCCAAAACACAACGTGGACACATCCCATTTTTTTTACAGAAAACAGAGCTGTTTTTTGCAAAGTGCCTACCTGTAGATTTTGGCCTCTAGCTCAGCCGGCACCTAGGGAAACCTACCAAACCTGTGCATTTCTGAAAACTAGAGACCTAGGGGAATCCAAGATGTGGTGACTTGTGGGGCTCTGACCAGGTTCTGTTACCCTGAATCCTTTGCAAACCTCAAAATTTTTCTAAAAAAATACGTTTTCCTCATATTTTGGTGACAGATACTTCTGGAATCAGAGAGGAGCCACAAATTTCCTTCTACCCAGCGTTCCCCCAAGTCTCCTGATAAAAATTATACCTCACTTGTGTGGGTAGGCCTAGCGCCCGCGACAGGATATGCCCCAAAACGCAACGTGGAAACATCACATTTTTTTAAAGAAAACAGAGGTGTTTTTTGCAAAGTGCCTACCTGTAGATTTTGGCCTCTAGCTCAGACGGCACCTAGGGAAACCTACCAAACCTGTGCATTTTTGAAAACTAGAGACCTAGGGGAATCTAAGATGGGGTGACTTAGGGGGTTTTGAACAGGTTCTGTTACCCAGAATCCTTTGCAAACCTCAAAATTTGGCTAAAAAAACACATTTTCCTCACATTTCGAGGACAGAAAGTTCTGGAATCTGAGAGGAGGGACAAATTTCCTTCCACCCAGCGTTCCCCCAAGTCTCCTGATAAAAATGATACCTCACTTGTGTGGGTAGGCCTAGCGCCCGCGACAGAATATGCCCCAAAACACAACGTGGACACATCACATTTTTTTAAAGAAAACAGGTGTTTTTTCAAAGTGCCTACCTGTAGATTTTGGCCTCTAGCTCAGACGGCACCTAGGGAAACCTACCAAAACTGTGCATTTTTCAAAACTAGAGACCTAGGGGAATCTAAGAGGGGGTGACTTAGGGGGCTCTGACCAGGTTCTGTTACCCAGAATCCTTTGCAAACCTCAAAATTTGGCTAAAAAAACACATTTTCCTCACATTTCGGTGACAGAAAGTTCTGGAATCTGAGAGGAGCCACAAATCTCCTTCCACCCAGCGTTCCCCCAAGTCTCCCGATAAATATGATACTTCACTTGTGTGGGTAGGCCTAGCGCCCGTGACAGGAAACGGCCCAAAACACAAATTGGACACATCACATTTTTTTAAAGAAAACAGAGGTTTTTTTTGCAAAGTGTCTACCTGTAGATTTTGGCCTCTATCTCAGCCGGCACCTAGGGAAACCTACCAAACCTGTGCATTTTTTAAAACTAGAGACCTAGGGGAATCCAAGATGGGGTGACTTGTAGGGCTTTGACCAGGTTCTGTTACCCAGAATCCTTTGCAAACCTCATAATTTTGGCAAAAAAAACACATTTTCCTCACATTTCGGTGACAGAAAGTCCTGGAATCTGAGAGGTGCCACAAATTTCCTTCCACCCAGCGTTCCCCCAAGTCTCCCGATAAAAATGATACCTCCCTTGTTTGGGTAGGCCTAGCGCCCGCGACAGGAAATGTCCCAAAACACAACGTGGACACATCCCATTTTTTCACAGAAAACAGAGCTGTTTTTTTAAAAGTGCCTACCTGTAGATTTTGGCCTCTAGGTCAGCCGGCACATAGGGAAACCTACCAAACCTGTGCATTTCTGAAAACTAGAAACCTGGGGGAATCCAAGATGGGGTGACATGTGGGGCTCTGACCAGGTTCTGTTACCCAAATCCTTTGCAAACCTCAAAATTTGTCTAAAAAAATTCATTTTCCTCATATTTTGGTGACAGATAGTTCTGGAATCAGAGAGGAGCCACAAATTTCCTTCTACCCAGCGTTCCCCCAAGTCTCCTGATAAAAATGATACCTCACTTGTGTGGGTAGGCCTAGCGCCCGCGACAGGATATGCCCCAAAACGCAACGTGGAAACATCACATTTTTTTAAAGAAAACAGAGGTGTTTTTTGCAAAGTGCCTACCTGTAGATTTTGGCCTCTAGCTCAGACGGCACCTAGGGAAACCTACCAAACCTGTGCATTTTTGAAAACTAGAGACCTAGGGGAATCTAAGATGGGGTGACTTAGGGGGTTTTGACCAGGTTCTGTTACCCAGAATCCTTTGCAAACCTCAAAATTTGGCTAAAAAAACACATTTTCCTCACATTTCGGTGACAGAAAGTTCTGGAATCTGAGAGGAGCCACAAATCTCCTTCCACCAGCGTTCCCCCAAGTCTCCCGATCAAAATGATACTTCACTTGTGTGGGTAGGCCTAGCGCCCGTGACAGGAAACGCCCCAAAACACAAATTGGACACATCACATTTTTTTAAAGAAAACAGAGGTTTTTTTTGCAAAGTGTCAACCTGTAGATTTTGACCTCTATCTCAGCCGGCACCTAGGGAAACCTACCAAACCCGTGCATTTTTTAAAACTAGAGACCTAGGGGAATCCAAGATGGGGTGACTTGTAGGGCTTTGACCAGGTTCTGTTACCCAGAATCCTTTGCAAACCTCAAAATTTGGGCAAAAAAACACATTTTCCTCACATTTCGGTGACAGAAAGTCCTGGAATCTGAGAGGTGCCACAAATTTCCCTCCACCCAGCGTTCCCCCAAGTCTCCCGATAAAAATGATACCTCTCTTGTTTGGGTAGGCCTAGCGCCCGCGACAGGAAATGTCCCAAAACACAACGTGGACACATCCCATTTTTTTTACAGAAAACAGAGCTGTTTTTTGCAAAGTGCCTACCTGTAGATTTTGGCCTCTAGCTCAGCCGGCACCTAGGGAAACCTACCAAACCTGTGCATTTCTGAAAACTAGAGACCTAGGGGAATCCAAGATGGGGGGACTTGTGGGGCTCTAACCAGGTTCTGTTACCCCGAATCCTTTGCAAACCTCAAAATTTGTCTAAAAAAATAAGTTTTCCTCATATTTTGGTGAGAGATACTTCTGGAATCAGAGAGGAGCCACAAATTTCCTTCTACCCAGCGTTCCCCCAAGTCTCCTGATAAAAATGATACCTCACTTGTTTGGGTAGGCCTAGCGCCCGCGACAGGATATGCCCCAAAACGCAACGTGGAAACATCACATTTTTTGAAAGAAAACAGAGGTGTTTTTTGCAAAGTGCCTACCTGTAGATTTTGGCCTCTAGCTCAGACGGCACCTAGGGAAACCTACAAAACCTGTGCATTTTTGAAAACTAGAGACCTAGGGGAATCTAAGATGGGGTGACTTAGGGGGTTTTGACCAGGTTCTGTTACCCAGAATCCGTTGCAAACCTCAAAATTTGTCTAAAAAAATACGTTTTCCTCATATTTTGGTGAGAGATACTTCTGGAATCAGAGAGGAGCTAAAAATTTCCTTCTACCCAGCGTTCCCCCAAGTCTCCTGATAAAAATGATACCTCACTTGTTTGGGTAGGCCTAGCGCCCGCGACAGGATATGCCCCAAAACGCAACGTGGAAACATCACATTTTTTGAAAGAAAACAGAGGTGTTTTTTGCAAAGTGCCTACCTGTAGATTTTGGCCTCTAGCTCAGACGGCACCTAGGGAAACCTACAAAACCTGTGCATTTTTGAAAACTAGAGACCTAGGGGAATCTAAGATGGGGTGACTTAGGGGGTTTTGACCAGGTTCTGTTACCCAGAATCCTTTGCAAACCTCAAAATTTGGCTAAAAAAACACATTTTCCTCACATTTCGGTGACAGAAAGTTCTGGAATCTGAGAGGAGCCACAAATCTCCTTCCACCCAGCGTTCCCCCAAGTCTCCCGATCAAAATGATACTTCACTTGTGTGGGTAGGCCTAGCGTCCGTGACAGGAAACGCCCCAAAACACAAATTGGACACATCACATTTTTTTAAAGAAAACAGAGTTTTTTTTTGCAAAGTGTCAACCTGTAGATTTTGACCTCTATCTCAGCCGGCACCTAGGGAAACCTACCAAACCTGTGCATTTTTTAAAACTAGAGACCTAGGGGATTCCAAGATGGGGTGACTTGTAGGGCTTTGACCAGGTTCTGTTACCCAGAATCCTTTGCAAACCTCAAAATCTGGGCAAAAAAACACATTTTCCTCACATTTCGGTGACAGAAAGTCCTGGAATCTGAGAGGTGCCACAAATTTCCTTCCACCCAGCGTTCCCCCAAGTCTCCCGATAAAAATGATACCTCCCTTGTTTGGGTAGGCCTAGCGCCCGCGACAGGAAATGTCCCAAAACACAACGTGGACACATCCCATTTTTTCAAAGAAAACAGAGCTGTTTTTTGCAAAGTGCCTACCTGTAGATGTTGGCCTCTAGCTCAGCCGGCACCTAGGGAAACCTACCAAACCTGTGCATTTCTGAAAACTAGAGACCTAGAGGAATCCAAGATGGGTTGACGTGTGGGGCTCTGACCAGGTTCTGTTACCCAGAATCCTTTGCAAACCTCAAAATTTGGCTAAAAAAACACATGTTCCTCACATTTCTGTGACAGAAAGTTTTGGAATCTGAGAGGAGGCACAAATTTCCTTCCACCCAGCGTTCCCCCAAGTCTCCCGATAAAAATGGTACCTCACTTGTGTGGGTAGGCCTAGTGCCTGCGACAGGAAATGCCCCAAAGCACAACGTGGACACATCCCATTTTTTGACAGAAAACAGAGGTGTTTTTTGCAAAGTGTCTACCTGTAGATTTTGGCCGCTAGCTTAGCCGGCACCTAGGGAAACCTACCAAACCTGTGCATTTTTTAAAACTAGAGACCTAGGGGAATCCAAGATGGGGTGACTTGTTGGGCTCTGACCAGGTTCTGTTACCCAGAATCCTTTGCAAACCTCATAATTTGGCCAAAAAAAACACATTTTCCTCACATTTCGGTGACAGAAAGTTCTGGAATCTGAGAGGAGGGACAAATTTCCTTCCACCCAGCGTTCCCCCAATTCTCCCGATAAAAATGGTAACTTACTTGTGTGGGTAGGCCTAGCGTCCGCGACAGGTTATGCCCCAAAACACAACGTGGACACATCCCATTTTTTCACAGAAAACAGCTGTTTTTTGCAAAGTGCCTACCTGTAGATTTTGTCCTCTAGCTCAGCCGGCACCTAGGGAAACCTACCAAACCTGTGCATTGCTAAAAACTAGAGACCTAGGGGAATCCAAGATGGGGTGACTTGTGGGGCTCTGACCAGGTTTTGTTACCCAGAATCCTTTGCAAACCTCAAAATCTGGCTAAAAAAACACATTTTCCTCACATTTCGAGGACAGAAAGTTCTGGAATCTGAGAGGAGGGACAAATTTCCTTCCACCCAGAATTCCCCCAAGTCTCCCAATAAAAATAGTACCTCACTTGTGTGGGTAGGCCTAGCGCCCGCAACAGGATGTGCCCCAAAACACAACATGGACACATCCCATTTTTTCACAGAAAACAGAGCTGTTTTTTGCAAAGTGCCTACCTGTAGATTTTGGCCTCTAGCTCAGCCGGCACCTAGGGAAACCTACCAAACCTGTGCATTTCTGAAAACTAGAGACCTAGGGGAATCCAAGATGGGTGACTTGTGGGGCTCTGACCAGGTTCTGTTACCCAGAATCCTTTGCAAACCTCAAAATTTGGCTATAAAAACACATTTTCCTCACATTATGGTGACAGAAAGTTCTGGAATCTGAGAGGAGCCACAAATTTCCTTCTACCCAGCGTTCCCCCAAGTCTCCCGATAAAAATGATATGTCACTTGTGTGGGTAGGCCTAGCGCCCGTGACAGGAAATGGCCCAAAACACAATGTGGACACATCACATTGTTTCATAGAAAACACTGCCTACCTGTGGATTTTGGCCTCTAGCTCAGCCGGCACCTAGGGAAACCTACCAAACCTGTGCATTTTTTAAAACTAGAGACCTAGGGGAATCCAAGAAGGGGTGACTTGTGGGGCTCTGACCAGGTTCTGTTACCCAGAATCCGTTGCAAACCTCAAAATGTGGCTAAAGAAACACGTTTTCCTCACATTTCGGTGACAGAAAGTTCTGGAATCTGAGAGGAGCCACAAATTTCCTTCCACCCAGCGTTCCCCCAAGTCTCCCGGTAAAAATTATACCTCACTTGTGTGGGTGGGCCAGGTGCCTGCAACAGAATAAGGCCCAAAACTTGTAGAGATAGAGGGGATAGCACAGCGAGTTTATAAGGACATATTCTTCTTTTATACATCTTTAGACTGACTCTGCTTTGGGGACCCACATAAGTGAGGTGTCACTTTACTTGGGAGACTGAGGGGAACACTGGGGAGTAGGAATTTTGTGCTGCGGCGGTGATCCTACTAAGAAAAGTCAGGAAAATCTGCTTTTTTAAGCAAATTTTGAGGTTTACAGAGGAGTCTGGGTAAGAAAATGTTGGGGGATCCATGCAAGCCACACCTCCCTGGACTCCTTAGGGTGTCTAGTTTAAAAAAATGTCTGGGTTTGGTAGGTTTCCCTAGATGAAGGCCGCACCCAGGACCAAAAACATAGATGCCCCATCCCCCCCAAACACAGGTAGTTTTGTAATATATCATTTTGATGTTTCCACATACGTCCGTGAAGTGGCAAACACTAAAATTGTGAAAAGAAACACACTTAGGTTATGTGAAAAATACCCCTCACCCACCAACCAAGTTGGTGGCATGCTTCATCATCGGGGTGCCACCCGAGGCACCTAGCGTGTCACAGGTGTGCTGCGACGCCTGATTACAACGGAGCAGGTTTTGTCATTTTTATCACACATACTGGTTGGATTTGGCACGAGGGTGAGTGATGGTTCAGTGGATCAAATTTTATTAACAAGAGATTTCACAAAAATGAAATGCACTGTTAATAACTGAATGGCAAAAAACTGAACCAATGACTCACAGCTCGTGAGCTGTAAAGCGGCGACAAGGCACCAACCGCTTTACAGTCCATTCACACACCTTTCATACATGACACGCACAAGACCATTCACACCGCCAGCCACGGGCCCAGCACATTACAACACTCACATCGATAGACAGCGCCACTCAAGGGCCCATCTCTTACATACGCCCACATGCCTGATACAACAATCACACCAGCTGATGGGAGTGTGTGGACTGGTGTTTGGCTGGCAGTGTGTTGCAGTAGCCAACAGCAAGTCAATATGTGCACTCTCAGCCAAGCCCCACTCCACACACAATGGCATCATTTTTTTTTTTTTTAACAGAGGAACCCCTAACTAAGTAGGAAGAATTACAAAACTACAAACACAAAAGCTCTAACTAAGTACATGACAGAAATGCTAACCATTAAACTGAACACATGAAAATACAAAACAACATGCGTTTACACTCATGGTTGTTCCCAGAAATTCTTCTGGGTGTGGTAATTCTTAAAACAACTACCCACACACAGCCCAGGCTTTGAAGGACAATCTGGGCAGTACATTCGAGTCTCCCTCCGGATACCTCTTCGAAAACACACTCTACATTTCCTAGCTGGAAAGTCTTTTTTGGGTGTAGGAGGAATGTGCTCAGTAAAGTGGTGATCTTTCAATCTAGAGACATCCTCCACCACTGCTTCTCTAGGAACTCTGGCCTGTTCCACCACAATAAGGCTCCCTATCACTGACTCCTGAAATTTCACAAATGTCATCTTTGACTCTGGAGACCTATCCCTAAACACAATATAGGATTAAAGGTTGCTAAGTGGAAGAGGTGAATTGCTAACTTCTTATACCAAACGTAAGACTTACGAATAGCAGTATAAGGTTCCAACCTCTGATCAACTCTATCTACACCTCCCATGTGCTTATTATAATCTAAAATGCACACAGGTTTGCGCACTTGAGCAACCAGGCCCCAAACAGTCACGGGGGAAGTACTTTCATCATGGATGGTACTTAGCATGTAGACATCCCTCTTGTCTGATAATTTCAAAGCTAGCAGCTCATCATTCCGCAAGGCACAGCACTGTCCCCTCTCAAGTTTTTTACAAACAAGCTCCCTTGGATAGCCTTTCCGGTTACAACGAATTGTGCCACAAGCAACAGTGTCCACTTTAAACAATTCCTTGAACAACTGCACTCCACTGTAGAAGTTATGTACATACAAATGGTGACCTTTGTTGAACAGTCGTCTACCAAGATCCCACACAATTTTCTCAGTAACTCCAAAAGTGGGAGGACAACCAGGGGGGGTCAATATTGAAATCCCTACCAGTGTAGACACGGAAACTATACACATATTCTGTACTACTTTCAGACAGCATATACAACTTAATTCCATATCGTGCCCTTTTGCTAGGAATGTACTGCCTAAAAACCAAACGACCCTTGAAGAGGACCAAAGACTCGTCCACACTTATCTCTTTGCCTGGAGCATAGACCTCTGAAAACCGATCTACAAAATGATCAAGGACAGGCCTAATCTTAAAAAGACGGTCAGAATCTGGGTGATCTCGTGGCAAGGCTAATGCATTGTCAACAAAATGCAGCATCCTAAGAAGAAGCAAATACCGATTACAACTCATGGTCGCAGGAAATATAGCTGTTGCCATCAAGAGACTAGTAGACCAAAAAGAAGCCAGTGACAGCTTCCTTATCAACCCCATCAAAAAAGTCAAACCCAAAAACTTTTGTATCTCCTCCAAATTTGTGGGAATCCACTGGGCAGCTCTAGAGTGTGGCCTAAGTCTAGCAGCGTTGTCCCTCAAATGCTGCTCCGCATACAAATTAGTCTGCTCAACAATCTCTTCCAAAAATTGATAGGCAAAAAGTTCTCTGTATTGGCGCTACACCCCAGGAGACCAGTAAAGGCAGGCAACTCTGGCTGCTCCATGTTTGGGGCAACCCAGAGATCAGGTCTTATAACGGGAAACCTTTCAGCCCCAGGTTGCTGCACTAATGCACATCAGTGTCCCCCTCTAAAACAGGCCCTTCATCTGCACTGAGTGTGGCTTCCTCATCAGAAGATTTCCCTCCAACAGAAACATCACTGCCAGAATCTCTCACTTCCTCCTCTGCCTCAGATGCAGAGTCTGTCTCATTATCATGATCAGACAATGACTCAAAAAGCATACCAACCACCTGCTGAGCGGTCATCCTGTGGCTAGCCATGATCTTTCCTACAAAAATTAACTGGACAAATTCACCGCCTACAACCAGCACTGTGTAAGACAAGTAACAAAGTGTAGCTTTGTTAGTAAGAGTTATAAATTAAAAAACTATACCGCTCACTTGCCTGAAAAAAGCTTGATTCACCAGCAACTACTCTGCACAGACACAGCAATCACCAATGATATCCCACTAAAAAGAAAGAAAGAAAGGCAAATTAGAAATAAGACAAAACAAATATCATTGTGCACAAATCTAAGGACAATTTCACACACAATCCTGCATTTAGTACACCCCCTACAAACATGTCATTAATGCATGGCAACAATACTCCTTTGGAGTAAATAGTTTTTACTTACCTAAAACATGCAACTGTGCAAACTGCAGGTCAACCACTGCCAAAACCGCAAGGAGCCACAGCAAATAAAGCAAAAGCTTTGAACTAGAACAAAAAGGAGGAACATTCTTTTTTTATCCCAAATGCAAATATTTCATCAGTTGACAAACACCCCACCATCAAACATTGAGAAATTGGTGCCTAAGTGGATTATGCCATAGGGGCAGATGGGCCTACTAAAAAAATAGGCCTATCTGCCCCAAGGAGGGCAGAAAATACCTTTAGTAGTGTGTCCCGTTGGGGAGCGACCCTTGCCCAAGGGGACAGCCCCCAAACAAAACAAAAAAAAAACACACACAACACTATCCCTGGTGCCTAAGTGGCTTCTGCCCCCCTTGGGGCAGATGGGCCTAAAAATAATAGGCCGATCTATCCCCAAGGGGTGCAGAGATGGCCTTGGTACATGTGCCCCCAAAGGGGGGGCGACCCTTGCCCAAGGGTCCCCCCCCATCCACTAACACACACAGTATCCCTGGTGTCTAAGTGGCTTCTGCCCCCTTGGGGGCAGATGGGCCTAAAAAAATAGGCCCATCTGCCCCCAAGGGGGGCATAAATGGCCAACAGATCAATGCCCCCCTTGGGGAGGTGCCCCGTGCCCAAGGGGACACCCCCCCACAAAAATAAACAAATAAAAAAAAATCCCTGGCGTTCTAGTGGTTTCTGCCCCCCCTTGGGGCAGATCAGCCTAAAAATATTAGGCCGATCTGTCTCCAAGGGGTGCAGAAATGGCCTTGGTACATGTGCCCCCAAAGGGGAGGGTGACCCTTGCCCAAGGGCCCCCCCCCACTCCACTAACACACACACACACACACACACACTATCCCTGGTGTCTAAGTGGCTTCTGCCCCCCTTGGGGGCAGATGGGCCTAACAAAATAGGCCCATCTGCCCCCAAGGGGGGCAGAAATGGCCAACAGGTCAATGCCCCCCTTGGGGGGGTGCCTCGTGCCCAAGGGGACGCCCACCCACCAAAATAAACAAATAAAAATAAATCCTTGGCGTTCTAGTGGTTTCTGCCCCCCTTGGGGGCAGATCAGCCTAAAAATAATAGGCAGAACTGTCTCCAAGGGGTGCAGAAATGGCCTTGGTACAGGTGCCCCCAAAGGAGGGGGGCGACCCTTGCCCAAGGGCCCCCCCCATCCACTAACACACACACACACACACACACTATCCCTGGTGTCTAAGTGGCTTCTGCCCCCAAGGGGCAGATGGGCCTAAAAAAATAGGCCCATCTGCCCCCAAGGGGGGCATAAATGGCCAACAGATCAATGCCCCCCTTGGGGAGATGCCCCGTGCCCAAGGGGACACCCCCCCACAAAAATAAACAAATAAAAAAAAATCCCTGGCGTTCTAGTGGTTTCTGCCCCCCCTTGGGGCAGATCAGCCTAAAAATATTAGGCCGATCTGTCTCCAAGGGGTGCAGAAATGGCCTTGGTACATGTGCCCCCAAAGGGGAGGGTGACCCTTGCCCAAGGGCCCCCCCCACTCCACTAACACACACACACACACACTATCCCTGGTGTCTAAGTGGCTTCTGCCCCCCTTGGGGGCAGATGGGCCTAACAAAATAGGCCCATCTGCCCCCAAGGGGGGCAGAAATGGCCAACAGGTCAATGCCCCCCTTGGGGGGGTGCCTCGTGCCCAAGGGGACGCCCCCCCACCAAAATAAACAAATAAAAATAAATCCTTGGCGTTCTAGTGGTTTCTGCCCCCCTTGGGGGCAGATCAGCCTAAAAATAATAGGCCGAACTGTCTCCAAGGGGTGCAGAAATGGCCTTGGTACAGGTGCCCCCAAAGGAGGGGGGCGACCCTTGCCCAAGGGCCCCCCCCATCCACTAACACACTCACACACACACACACTATCCCTGGTGTCTATGTGGCTTCTGCCCCCAAGGGGGGCAGATGGGCCTAAAAAGATTGGCCCATCTGCCCCCAAGGGGGGCAGAAATGGCCAACAGGTTAATGCCCCCATTGGGGGGGGGCACCCCGTGCCCAAGGGGACGCCCCCCCACAAAAATAAACAAATAAAAAAACATCCCTGGCGTTCTACTGGTTTCTGCCCCCCTTGGGGCAGATCAGCCTAAAAATAATAGGCTGAACTGCCCCCAAGGGGGGCAGAAATGGCCCTAAAAGACATGCCCCCCAAAGGGGAGCCACCCTTGCCCAAGGGGCCGCCCCCCCATCCACTACACACACAAGCCCTGGTGCCTAAAGAAAATAGGCCGATCTGCCACCAAGGGGGGCAGAAAAGGCCAACAGTTCTATGCCCCCTTGGGGGGCACCCCTTGCCCAAGGGGACACCCCCCCACAAAAATAAACAAATAAAAAAAAATCCCTGGCGTTCTAGTGGTTTCTGCCCCCCTTGGGGCAGATCAGCCTAAAAATAATAGGCTGAACTGCCCCCAAGGGGGGCAGAAATGGCCCTAAAAGACATGCCCCCCAAAGGGGAGCCACCCTTTCCCAAGGGGCCGCCCCCCATCCACTACACACACAAACCCTGGTGCCTAAAGAAAATAGGCCGATCTGCCACCAAGGGGGGCAGAAAAGGCCAACAGTTCTATGCCCCCTTGGGGGGGGCACCCCTTGCCCAAGGGGACGCCCCCCCACAAAAATAAACAAATAAAAAAAAATCCCTGGCGTTCTAGTGGTTTCTGCCCCCCTTGGGGCAGATCAGCCTAAAAATAATAGGCCAATCTGCCCCCAAGGGGGGCACAAATGGCCGTTATTATTTGCCCCCAAAAGGGGAGCGACTCTTGCCGCAGCACTGTGCCGCAGGACGTAACCATTACGTCCGCGGCACAGAACGGGTTAAAGTGGTTTTAGGGTTTAGGGTGGATATGGAAGGTGGTTGGATTAACATTTAGTAATTAAAATTACTTTACTTTAAAAAGAAACAAAAAATCACTGAAAAAACAAAAGGTTACAGGGGGGTATAGATAGGAATTAGAATTGTAACAACATAGAAATTAATTTAAAAAACACAGGTTACAGGGAAATTATAGTTAGGCTCACGTTTTAAAATAAAAAAGCATAGAAGTCCAGCTATTATCTTTAGAGTTATTTTAAATAACTATAACCTGTGCCCTTGCCATGCACTTCTATTTACCCCAGATATTAAAGCACTCATGACATCTTTTAGAACACCATTGATAATGTTACTGTAACATTTAAAGTAAAATTATTGATGAGATAACTGTGAATGGTGGGTGTGCAAGTTATAGTTACCTGGGACACAAGTTATAGTTACTTGAAATAACTCTAAATATAATAGCTGAATTTCAATGGTTTTGTGTGCTTAAAATGTGAGCCTAACTATAATGTCTCTGTAAGCTTTGTTTTTATATGTGAATATATACACATACACACAAACACACACACACTCACACACGCACATAACAGCACTGCTGTGGCTGGATCTTCTAGTAGTAAAAAGCAATATTGCCCAGAGATGGAAAGAGACGGACGTCTCACAGTTGAAGAATAGAGAAAGTGCCTTGATCATTTAATGAGTTTGGAAAGCCCTATTTTTGTGGCTTGGGGATGCCCACTAAAACAGCACAAAATTTGGAAAATAGGGTGTCATGAAGATAGGCAGCAAGACTGGTGTGGGTGGACAAGGTTGGTTATCTTTGTTTTCTTTGTTTGGTCTCATTCTGTATAGTTGTTGTAAACACAATGTTGTATATATAAAAAAAAGTTCATAGAGTTGACATCACACCACATTAGAGAGGCATATTGAGTTACATAAAAGGTTAAAAACAAAATCCCTGCATCACAATATTGTGTTATTAAATGAGGGAAGGAAACGTGCTGCAGAATGGTTTACAAACAGGAACTAATTATACCACAAATGAAATTGCTAGTAATTAGAAAATTATTCACCATCATGTATTCCTCTATTTCTTGCTACATGTACACAACTTTTCTAATTTCCAAGGAGAAAATATTGAAGTTGACACAGAATCAGCAGCAGATTTTCATTGGATATGGAAGAAAGACATACATTCAGGTAAACCCTGATGAATTTATATAAAAGCAAGCATTTGTAAAAGCCAGTAGGCCTGGGTATTTTAAAAGCCCATGTCATTACTTATATAATTGTGAGTTTGTGAGTATGTTTGTGTGGGTGTGTGTGTGTGTGTGTGTGATTGGGTGAGTGGATGTAGGTGAATGTGAGTGGATGGATGAATGAGTGACTGACTGTATTACGAATGAATAGATGAGTATATTTATAATTGGCTTGTGCCATATTATCACCAAAAATGTTGATGCTAAAATGGTGCATAGCTAAACTCATATTTTTATTTTGACACTAGACTCGTCAAGCATCAAAATATTGGAGTTAGCACCATGTTTAGGATGCGCAAAACCACCTTGCGTCAATGAGATACAAGGTAGGCGTTCCCGTCCTACACTAAACCCTAGCGCCATATTTATCCCCCGGTGTGAAACACTAACGATGGAAGCGGACTGAAAAAAATGTTGCAAAGTCCGATTAGCACCAAAAAATGTAGGCCTGGTCAGACCCAGGCATTAAAAAAGAGGCTCACGCGCCACCACTCAGAGAAAAAAAACCCAGAAGGAGGCTTGGAAACTGCCAGGACAATAGGCATAGAAGGGCTACTGCTCCAGCTTGGCACACTCTGCAGACTTCTGCAAAGACAGCAGATCAAGCCACCACCACTGCAGCAACCACAAACCCCATCACAACAGCCACAAAGTCAGCACAGAAGTAGGAAGAGAATTTTTAGACAGCAAATCATCAGCTTAGGAATGAGGAACAAGATGTGGTCAGTCTGTACCGACTCAACCCGGAGCCCGCAAGCGCACACATTCAACCAATGTGCAGGCTATTGTGGATCACTGTGGGCTCTTCACAAACATCTTAGCAAAATATCCCAGCAGTGGTCGTGACGCATACATCTTGTGCCATTGCACCATCAACCAGCGGTTCCAGGATGGCGAATATGACAATGGGCTACGTATAGGTAATTCACCATACCAATCATACCACACAACACACCAATCATCAAGGACAAACCAGACAAATACAACAAGAAATACACATGGGGGGCCACAGAGATGAACAGGCAACAACACAGTAGCCACATGCTGCACCACACTGCACACATTACATGTCACAAATGCATGCACCCAAATCTACATAACACACCAACACCCTGACTGGCAAACCACATGTGGACAGGTAGAGCCAAGTCTACTTTGCATGCTGAAGCTGCTCCCAAATCACTACCAGTGTCCACAGGTTCACAACTAAATACAGATCACACCCACACATTACAAGAAACAAAGAAGTGCACAGGTATGTCAATGGCATAGTCTATGGTCATGATGAGGAATTCATGCATAGGCAAAGTCCAAAGTAAATCATAATGTGTAAGCCTAGGGCAGAATCTAAATCCAATGCCACCCAAGTGGTGCCTTAAACAAACATACATCCGCTACACATATCTGACATACCTGTAGTATTCACATACACCTGTCTGCTGTAGTGTGTCCCACACATACGTATAGAAAAATATTTGCCATTGAAGATCATAGGTTGAATCAGGGGAAAAGAGGCAGCACCTCCTCCAGTGTCACCTCACGTGCGCCCCTAGTGCCCACTAAGAACACCATGCCTGTTCCAACTTCCAGAAATGCTCCACCATGGCCCTGTGTCTGTGAAAAAGCACTAAAATTCATGGATGACATAGTCAAATGTGGTAGGTATATAGTGGAGATACCTGACCTTATATGCTCTCTACTAATGGACCCATGTAAAAAATAGTTGTGCCCCCTCCCAAAGCCTGCACTGTGCATGTGCTGAAAGTGTCTGTCAGAAATCATGAAATATAAGGCAGGAGAAACTTCTGCAACTAATTACTTCACCCTACCAATGTGGGACACACACTTCCGTACACTTCATGGCTGGCACAACCATCATCTGCCACAAAGGGTCACTAGGGCACATAAATTAAAGGAAAATGAGAGTGGAACCCTGTGCCAAAATAGGCTGTGCAGCCAACCCTCATTTACACAATGCAGGGATGTGCCTAGCTTAATAGCATACAGCACACCTCTGTGTTGTTCACAGTGCTTACGCAAAAATTAACTACCAGCAACAACCCAGGCATCCTTGCACCACCGTGCAAGGATGTGCATTGAGGGCTGTGATTGTTCCTGTGCTGGAAGGGACACCTTCCTGCACATAAACTACTATGTCTGGCATTTGCTTCTACTATGCGTGCAGAAGTATGCAGCACACATTGAATTTGCAAGAACCCAAGGAGGAATTATAGTATTCCTTCTCATTGTGCCTTGCTAGCGCCATCTCTGGGGTGGGGTGAGGTATTGGTGCTGCCTCAGGTTTACAAAAACTCAAAAATCAGAGGGTTGTGTGTGAAGGAGCAGTAGTCACAAAATGGCATCAAGCTCCAAAAAATGTCATAATGGCAACTTTAAATACTGGGCAGAGCATAGCGCCACAGGAGCTTCTATAAAAGTGACGCTCTGGTGGAGCTAGGTGCTCAAAATTATGCCCCTAAGTGTCACACTGCATGCGTAGTGCAAAATGTCAAAGAAGAACGGCAAAATCTTGCTTTGTAGGACAACAAAGCTGTATCAACATCTGATACCATTGTGCTGCTAGGAAGTGGTGGTGCCATGTAAGAATAGCACACTGCTCCAAATATGGACTACATAACACATGGGCCCCAATCATGACCGTCACTTCTGGGAACAACATAAAAACTTTCCTTTGAGCCACTGCCCAAGCTTGTCATGTCCATCAACACAGTTGAAAGAAATCATTTCACAAGAACAAGAACATACAGTACACCACAGGCAAGTTTGTGTCACAACTACAAAGAAAAAGTACAACTGCCATGGGACGTACCAAACTACCATCAACACTTAACAACACATCTCCTCTCTATCCTTTTCAGCTGACGAAGGGTATGGCATCCAACTTTGGGTGATGACCCCTTTTGCTAATCGCACAACGGTTGAACAGTGGGCTTACAAAGAGGGACACTGGAAAACCCATAATGCAGTGGAGAGGACATTTGACCTCCTGAAATCCAGGTTCAGATACCTGGCCCTAACAGGAGGAAGCCTCTTATATGCACCATCACTTGTTTGTAAGACCATCTTGGCATGTGCAATCCTGCACAACATTTGTGTCAGGACAAATTTCCCCTGGTATGAACAGGATGATGTTACCAGTGTGGACAAGGATGATGATGGAGCAGATCAGGTGGAGAGGGAACAAATTAACACTACAGCTGCAGTTCATAGGAGACTCCACAATGTGGAGAACTTCTACACATGACTACAATACTATAAACATCACCTTGTAAATAGCACTAATAAATCACTTTTGCACATGAATCTCCTTGGTCTACTCATTCTAGACTACATACTCCATAGGAATGTGATTCTAACCACAGTGCGCAAAAAGGTAACACAAAGGCGACCAGTATACAGCAACAAAGTTTGGGACATGAATGGGTCTACTGCCACCATATCAAATATCAGTGACACACAATTTGCGGGCAGTGGAATCCTAAAGCTCTAGATCCATGCACCACCACATATATTGTCCCATCAAGTGTGAAAGGTGCCAATACCTAGCCCATCCACCACAACAAAACCATGCATAACAGAATGAATACAAGGGGGGCACACATGAGGTGGGGGCTGTCACCAAATGAATAACAAGTCATGTAGGAAAAGTACACTGTCACAACTCATGGTGACAATAGCATTGACTGCATGGTACTGTCATGTAGGTTCTCATTATGGGAATGAGGCTACTGAATTTGGGTGGTAGGATCTCCTGGATTGCGGGTACTAAGTACAATTCCATACCAGGTGATGCCTGTCGGCCTAATCGGGTATTCTGGCTAACTAGCAGCACCTCATCTCTGGCTTAGATGATTGTGAAAACTGGGCACATGGCAAGATAGACTCCTCAGGAAATCGTGGTAAATCAGATCACATCCCTTTCTTTCAGTTACCAAAAGTCTCACTCAGGCAGAGAGAACAGAGGCAGAATACAGTTCAATAAGTATTTATTGAAATAACTGCATCTTAGATAAAAGCATATGCATAGCAATAACTAGGATGATAAAACACAATAAAAGCAAGCATGTGACTAGAAGTGTAAAACACAAAAACAGTCCTACTGTCAAAAGGGGGGATGGATCTATATTCCTCCTGCCTACGCTAAGTATGAGCACAGAATACTAAGGCCAATCTGCCCTTTGGGTTTCCCCCTCGTAGAACATCATCCCTCTTACCTGGAGAAGAGGACTGTAGTCTAGGAAGACACTGTCTCCTTATAAATCAGGGGTTCAGCCATCTAAGCAGGTATCTGTAGCAAAGCAATCAGCAATCAGCATACAGTCGTGGTCATCTGGCTGGAATCTCCCTCTAAAGTGTCTGGGACAAAGGAGTGTTCTTATAATAAGCCCACTAACATTTTAAGAAGTAGCCCCCTATTCCTATGAATTTTAGAGACACAGCATACCACATCTGTTGGCAATCCCATCTCACTGTAGCCTTGGAAAGAGCACAGAGTCTCTGCTAGGAATGCTGTGTTTTCCTAGGCGAAAGGACAATGCGATAGAAATAATAAAACAGCAACGCAAAAGTGGCTCTTGCTAGAAAAATAAAACCATGCTGATGAAAATGTATCTAGATGAAAGCGCACAGCTGCAGGCCTAGATAGCTAAAATAATGTGTTTAAAATATGGTTAAAACAGCTATACAACGGTACATATGTGACAAGGGTAGTCCATCAGTGTGAACTGTGGTTCCTCAGTTAAAGCCAAGGGACTGTGACCAAAGCCCAATGCTGAGCCTGCACAGTGTAATCATGGAAATGTGTCACAGCACTGCCAATGTGCACAACCCAGGCATATGCTGGGCTGTACCTCACATATGGCACACACACATTGGCTTTGGAGTGCACAATGGCTTGCCTTGTCTACATAAGCAGCTATGGGTGCATAATCACCATCCAAATGCATGACCCATTGTCATCATCCATGGATGTTTGGGACAATGCACCCCCACATATTCAACTGGGTTGCAAATGATCACAATGTGCATAAGGTGCAAACTTGTCACACAAATCTCCTGTCCTGACACATGGCTAGCCCGATTCTAGGCAAACATGTGTATACTGATGTATAGATGTATGTTCTAGGTAGCAATGGTTGTTCCAGGATCAACAATGCTTGATGTAACAGCATGTATATCTAGTATGCTGTGTACAACTACATCACACAGCACAAAGCAATACATACCACTTATTGTCACTCACATGAAAGGACAAGTGCATGATGCCAATATTGACAATTAGTCCCATACATGTTGTGGCCTCCAACATCGCAATCAGGTATGGGATGTGCTACTCTGTCCAGCATTGTTGAAATATGTCACAACACCAAGCAGAGTGGGAGTAGACCTTACCATATATGTTGTAATTGGCTAATAAACTCTCCAGCACTGAGATGATGTGACACCTCAATATTAGTCAGTCATGGCAAGAGTTACCTATGCTGTGCCAGGCTGGAGGAAATGCTAACACATGTACAATGGACATATTGGATGGACTGCTTCCAGACACCCACACATACTTTTAAATACAACAAGTGATATCAAATGGAGACAACAGAAGTGGTGTGGCAGGAGTGATGTCGTGTCTGTGAAACACATGACAACTCACAAATACAGACACTGGAACTGTACCTATCAAATTGGGAGGGGAAAGAGATGTGAACTTCTTCCATGAACACAAGTCACATGTTGCATGATGTCCATGTATATATAGACAATGTTGCAGTATGAGATGTGCACAAAGTGCAAACAGACTAAAGAATGGGAGCATTGCAGGTAATAATACATGCCTCACCAGTAGTGCAGGAATCCATGGAGAATGGTCACACATAGACCAACACTAACTGTACAACACATCAATGTCTACATGTCAATATTTCACGTATGTACAGAGAGGGTGGCCAGGTTAGTACATCACCCAATCATGTTGCCTACTTGCATACCATGGTATTTGCCCATTGCATATTACCATGAAATGAGGCTGCGACAGATAACACCATCTGGGCCCTGGCATGTTTCCAATGTTGAAGTCACACCAGAGATACTAGGCCAAAAGATTCTCAATGAAAATGCTAAGGACATCAACATGTGTCACATGTTCAAAATGTCCAAGATCAGAGTGATGTGCATGAGGGGGAAAGCTGACATCAAGTAAGGCAGTGGTAAATGTGAGAGCCAAGACTGTATGACCACAGTTGTGCATTTGTCTGCTGGGGATTGTGCAAAGCACCACTGAGTCGCAAACATGAAGAGGCTAGGTTCCTTCTCTGTGAACCCATACACCACTGCTCTAGCTACATGAACATATCACATTATCAGGGCCCTGATGCATGTGCACAGGAGTTTGACTTACCTCTTCACATGCAACCATGGTTTTTGTGTTGCTATAGGAACTCACACTGTTGTGATGAGGAGTAGGCCTGCAGCTATGCCAGACTGCAACACTGTGACACAGTGGTATGCCATTGTTTGTGACAGTCATTACTAACCTGAAGTGGACAAATATGGGTGACTAGTTGATGGCATGCACACATATGCCACATATGTCAGCACAGATGGATTACTGTATTGGCTCAGCCATGGAAATGTGTATGGATTGAGAGTAAATGGCAACCTAGCACAAAAGTAGGGCATAGGTGTCATAAGGTCAGTGACTGACAAAAATGAGCTACACATGTGTTCCGACACATGGAAACATGGGTGGCCCTGATGTGACAAAACATGCATTTGTCAAATGGCAATATGTGTCCATGCAGGAAGAATGTAATGTGAGGTTTCACATCCCCTGAACAGACCACTGTTGTCACATGTGAATGAAATCACAAAACATGTCCATACACACACACAGCAGATACCAATCTTACACAACACATGTGTACATGACATCTCCTGCATCTACAGTGCATGGGGGCACAAATGGCACATGTGTAGCAGAGCAACATGAAGAGCAATTCAATGATACAGCACAGAGTGAATACATAGGCAGATTGGCTGGGTTGACATGATGTTAATGCAGTCCAAGTCCTCTGAGTACTGTGTGTAGAATTTTACATGGTTGTCACATGCATTACCATGTGTTGGACATAGGCCAACAAACATGTTTAGTGTTCTAGGTATGTGTATAACTGTATTTCAGACATAACAATGTAGTCCACACCAAAATTAGCTTACGTAGACATGTATACACACATAGCACACATGTGCCACAATGTCAGTGGACACAGCGTATCTACACACGCACCAGTGCATGAGGTATTCAGTAATGGCATGCAGCACAATCACAAATGAACCCATACGTCCAACATACCATTGTCACCGTAATGACAGTACTGGACATACATTCACATGCTGCTATAACACATATACACCATAGTTGTACACCCCATGTGGCACCTGAAGTCATTCAGGGTACACTCAAGGGACACAATGCAAAAATCCACGCAATACTGTCATGCATGAAAAATGTTCAAGCATACACATTTGCCATACAGTACCCCTAGGCTAATAGACACAAAGCCCCTGTGCATCTTTCACATATCCACAGGTCTTTTTTATGCTAATGGTGTGAAATACAGTGCAAAACCATCATGCATCAAAATAACTGGAAATGATGTACTAGGACATCCGCCTGCAAACATGCTACAGTGAGTGTAGTTTCACTTTAACTTTACAGTCTGTTTCCCTGTGACTGTGTAAGGTTGTGTTTTTGGTGCTGGCGGACCTGTGAAGTGTTTGCTGTGTGTGTTGTGTACATTGTGCTGTGTCCTGTGTTAATTTTGTATTATTATAGTGTCAATACTTGTATTTTGTCTATTGAGTGTAATGTATTTGTCTCTGTGTTGTTGGGAGTTTGTATGGGGTAGTTAAGTAGTTGGGGTAGTTTGGATAGTTGGGGTAGGAGTAGTGGTTGTTTAATTTCTCTATTATTTGGTTGAACTCCATTCACCACTGGGAAAAAGGGAGGATATGCCTGATGTCTGCTGATGAGCTGGGGGGGTCATCTGGCTTGTGGCATACTACCTCCAAATGATGCTGCAACTGGGTGGCCGGGTGATCCAAGTCTACCCCACGGAAGCAGTGGGGCAAGGTGCTTCATCACCTTACCTGGATTTTAAAAACTGGAAGGAACAACCACCAAATCAAGTACCACTTGGCAGAACTGGTGTTGAGGGAACAGGATCTGCTCAACCATCTGGCAACAGAGATTGGTGGAACAATTGGTAAGTCTCCCATTGCCACGCAACCTCATTTTTTCAGCATATGCATGACAGTTGCTGTTACGTTTTAGTGCTGCCTGAAATGGATGTGGACATTTGTATGCAACCTGTTGGAAAAGTATATTCCCCACATTAGGGCTGCATTTCAATTGTACAACAAGGAAGCAAATGCAGGACCAATGTATAATTTACCATGCACAACCATCTCCAAGTGTTGTGATGCATGCATTGTGTAACTAGGTAATGAGTAGCTACAAATGAGGCCTACACCATGCAACATGCATCAAAGGGGGCCCCAAAACGTTGACCCAAAATTTCATCTGCTGAGTCAGAGGATAATTCCCTTGATATTATTTTCTGACACTCAGAATGGCCGTTGTGAGCAGCTTTGTAATAGTGGTTATACAAATGTATGAGAAGGGTCCCCATTTACTCAGCAGTAGTTTTGATGATCTATTGCATCCCCTGCTGAGTGCATCATTGACTTTCACATGAATAGATGATGTTGGACGACACATGCATCATGCTGTGACGTATTTCTGACTATGCATACACATGGCGGTGATTAAGGGGTGCACCGAGGGCCTCAAGGACAGTACAGATGGAATTGGTAATGCACCGCTGTAGTTCTAACTGGCCCTTTGAGTAAATAGCCAAGGCCATGTAAGGGTGCTTGATCATGCAATGGTCCAGATTATTGGAAGGTCCATGTTCCAGTTCATTGTGTATCATAGACAGCCTTTACAATGTCAATAACCAGACAAATGCTGAGTCAGTTCCACTGGCCTGTTGCTTCTCACTGACATTATGGGGCTGCCCTGCATCAGCTCCATCACTAGCATACCACTCACTAACCTGCACCACCAGATGCATTCTTAGACCACTGAGCAATTGTGTCAATATTGAGCTGTATTTCTATGCCTTTGTATTAATTCCTCACTAGAGTAACAATGGTATACCATGTCAGCAATGGCACGACACACACTATTAGCACTTCATCCATGATTTCATCCAGTCAATGTGCAGGTAGGTACTTCAACATCACACGTGTACACTCCCATAGCTATTATGTGTGCCTTGAGATGGCACACACAGATTACTTACTTGACTGAAGGATGTATGATGGCATGCCTCAAGACCTTGGAATACCCACACAACCCCAGGGTAGTAGTTTGTCAGTTAACTGTGACAATGATGTAGATGCTTACAACATGAGATGCAGACTGAAATGCCATGGGTGTTACAATGGGCCAGGCACTGCGACAACCATCACATGCCCCTCCGATGGAATAAATATTATCAAGCAGTCCCTTATGGTAATGGAGGTGTTGCGCTACCAGACAGCTGCATGACAATGTCATGTAGAAATGGGGCAGTGAGAAGCACCACAGGAGTGTCAGGGACAGTGATGGTTTTTAGGTGCGTGGGCCTACCTTATCTGGGAGTATGTGTGATAGAGTGATCATAGAAGTTGGTAAGTTACTATGATTTACCACTAGGGTGACAACCTCATTCAGCCCAACACGTTTACACTGTTCAGTGTTGTCCATGTACTGAAACTTGCCTTTGACACTAAGCAATGTTTTTCATTAATGTCTTGCAGGTGGACCAGCCCCCTACACCATTGGAGAGGTGGCGCGTATACAAGACTGAGAAGCATCCAGTAAGTGTCATATTGTGCGTCCTGTGAGCCAATCCAGGAAATGCTGGATTGGCTCAGGGGTGTGGAATGCAATGACAGATGTATTTGGTCCTGAACAATGATGTGATATCATAGAAGGATGGATAGTGGCATAATGTATGTTGGAATGTTATGCAATGAGAATGACTTGCATGTAGTTCACGGGCCAATGTGTGCTGGCATGGAATTGTGTGTAATATGAATAGTTATGGCTGACCACATATTCATAGCTGTCTACTATAATGGGTCACAGAGCAGCTGCACATGTGCATAGCATCCCTGTTGACAACCACTTTGTCACAGCACCACTGTCAACACTGTGTGCCACACATAGCATACATTTATTGACATGATTGTACAGATGTGGGTTCCATCTGCAGAAGTCACAAGGGGGATTATGCAGGAAACACACACCACAGGTGCTTCAGGAACCTATGGATCAAATGTGTTTGTAGGATAGCAGGGAGCCATTATGTGCTGCACAACAGTCAGTAGTGTACACAATTTGTGGAAAAATCCACTCCAGATGGTTGTGGGAAAAAATCTATGATTCTCCCACACCTGGGGGCATATAAGAGACGCCCTAGCACCACTGGAGCATCACTTAACATGACGCTTCAATCATGCTAACCTCAGCTCCATATTTACAAGAAGGAGTAACACCATTTTGTGGCGTTAAGTCTCCTTGTAAATATGGGCCCTTCTGACACAGTTTTTGGCGTCAAAGGGATGTGTAATAGGTGTTGCTGGTCACAGGAGCCAGCACCTCAGGGATGCAGGGGGGTCCCAGTTCCACCCACACCCTCAACATCAGCACCACCTGTCAGCACACAGTCACAGGTACAGCCACCAGTAGCTGGTGTACCGACTCAGTATGAGCTTGACTCAAGGAGGGACCCGAATGCAATCCTCAAGTGACTGGAAAAACTGGAGGAGGAATTGGCTGACAACTGGAAGATGTTACAGTTCATCAAGAAAAAAAATCAAAACACAGATTTTTTTTTACTTTAGGACTATTTAGATTACCTCTCAGTTCCTTCCCCTCCCTATTGAGGTTTGGTTATTTTTGGGTTGGGTTTTAGATAGTTTATATTACGATAGTGTAGGGTAGGCATTAGTTAAGTTAAGTATGTTGGCAGGGTTTGTTATAATGTTTTATCATTTGGTGGTTAGGTGGAGGGTAATGTTGGGGTATGTGTATTTATGTAAATGAAAACAAAACAATAATCATTTTTTGTTAGAAAATTCCATAAATATTTGTACAGAAAATAGAATAAGTTAGTACATGTGTAATTTAGTAATTGTTGTCCGACATGTATCTTGTTTCTTAAGGGGGCTGGTGGGCCAATGTTTAAAGTGTGGGGGTCCATATGTAAGATAAGTTTAGATTGGGTAAGATAGATGTAGTTGTTTGATGAGTATATTTAGTATAGGTAATCTTAGGATAGGGTAAGTGTTAGTCACCATATAGGTTGATGTTTTAATAATAAATGTTCTTTATTTTTGCATACATTTTGTGTCAGTTGCCTCAGTATTTGGGTCTTCTCATGAGTGCACTTGGTAAATTGGGGGAATGGTCAATAGAAACCTTACTATCTTATAATCCCTGATTTACCATGTGCTTCCCCCATTGACAAAGGAGCTTTCACTTTGTCTGCAACATCACGTCTACTGGTCCATGCATTTGCCACCCAGTGTATCCGACATTCCCATTGTCCATGTGTACTTTGTTTTGAACAAGGAAGTCTGGTAAGTCAGCTGTCACTGGCAGGGTCCTGTAGTTTCAATATTGGGAACTGTGACATATCTGACAGTAGTCACAGTTGGAACTCTATCCTGCAACACTGACAGGTGCCCATCACTGATGAGGTTAGCTACCTTTGTACAACACAAATTAGTTGTTCTGGGACTCCCAGCTGTCTATCTTGGCATTGATTTGGTTCACAGCCATGCCTGCCGTATATAAGAAGTAAATGATATATGCAAACATTTTAGTTTTTATAGTCAGTTCATTGGTTGTATCAGACAACACCATCATTTTCTCATGTTAGCATCCTTGTGTGTAGCTTGGTGTCCCACTGTCCTGCACTCATGTACTGCTATACTGTAATCATTGCAATGGATTCACACAATTCAATCATTTAGCTAAGTAGTTTGATCATAGAAAATGTAGACATGCTAAATGTGTACGAGGTGTTTATATACAGGTGGAAGTGTAAAAGTGTCTTCTTTACAATGTCCTGGTCTGAGACACCATTAGTGAAAGTGATGGATATGTGACACAATCAGAGTGCATGCTTAGGAGTAGTGTCCATTAGTGAGGAGGAACAAAAATTTACAATTGGTCTGTCAGAGACAGTGACAGTACATAGCAGACAAGTCAACAGTGGGTGGGTGAAGAGAGCACATGTCCTACTGTCACAACACTGGCATGATCTTAATGCCAGTACTAAGGAGAATTGTCCAAGTGGCACAGACTGTTGCTACTGGGTACTCTTCGTAATGAAAGTAATTTGTTCCGCATATTCATTCTCTGATGTGTGTGGTGTCTCCTCTGCCATTGGTGGTGCTGTTGTAGAGGTAGATGGGGCCATGCACTCTTCATTGGATAAAGATGTGGAGTCCAAGTTCCCAGCAGCAGCCATTTGTAGTAAGACATAAGGCATCACTGCAACAAGGATGAACTGCTGATTTTTCAATATAGCTTCAACATCGTGGTGGTGGTCAGCCATGTCTCTCCTGAGGCAGTTGACTTCCTGCTGAATGGACTCCAGCCTGTTGTCTGGTATGCTGCTGCCAGTTTGGGAGGGGAATTGTTGTGCCCTCTCCTACATGACAGCATCTATGTCCGCCAGGGACTGCTGGACTCCACGCAGTGGGAAGTGTGTGCCTCGGATGGCAGCTGTGTTCTCATTAGATGTTATGATGCACGTCCGCACTCCCTCTAGGCTGCTTGCCACGGTCTCTCCATCCTCACTCCACCTGCTCGGCCAGCTCCCACTGGACTCCTACCACTGTCCTCTGAAAGCTGGTCTCTGGGTCCTTGGAGTCCAGGGCGGTGTCAGTACTGGCAGGTGGTATAATTTGGTTGTTGGGTGGTTCATGTGGAGACCCCGCAACCCTTCCTCTTTGCAACTGGAGGTGGTGTCTGGAGGGTTCCTAGGACATCCCAGAGAGTTGGTTCATTGATGATTGTCAGCTGGTCATCCAGGTCATTATTAAAATCCAGGACAGGCAGGTTGGCAGAAGGGAAGCCATCATCCTCTGCAATAAGATGGTGTAAAATCAATCTTAGATTGTTGTGGCAATTGACATGGCACATAATGTAGTCAGTAGTGGAGGCTCAGTGACTAGGTAAAGGCCCAAAGGTTGTAATTTTACATTATGTGGCACATATTTTAGCCCCTATGTCCACTGGAGTATCACGTAAAGGGACGCTCCAGTGGCACTATGGGCTGCGTTGTATTTACTGGGTTGCATTAAACCACTTCTTGTGCCTTGATGCCACCTTGTAAAAATCAGCCGCTTCCCATGCAGCACTTTTCATGAAAGGGGCGTGCAATGGCTGTTTCTGTTTGCGGACCACACAAACACCCATTGTATTTTGACGCAGCCCCAGATTTATGTGTTTTTGTAGACCTGAGGTTGTGCCAATATCTATCACTACCCCAGGGGTAGCATTAGCAGAGCACAATGTCAATGTATAATTTATTTCCTACTCATATTTTCCCTTATCAATGTGTGCTGCATTACACTGCACACATGGACCAAGTAGGTTGCCTTATCAGTATCTTGTTGTGCAGGAAGATGCTCCTTCTCACACAATGATATTCTCCGCCTCAACACAGCATTCTTTGCACTATGGTGCAAGTTATGCGGCGTTGGAGCTGGACAGCTAATTTACCACTTGCAGAGGGGTGGACATAGGCATGGCCCATATGCTTTTGATTTTTGGTCAAGAATGAATTTACTTAATGTCAGTCTATGATCCAGTCTAATTTGGTACACAGGAACCCAACTTCATTTCCAGCATTGTCTGGGGCTCTATCTTGTTTGATGGTGGGATTGCACACATGGGCCCTCATGACGAGTCTGGCGGTCCTAATACCACCTGACTTGCAGTGGTGCTTGGACCACCGCCAACTGCAGCAGTCCAACAGGCACATTGGGACCACCATGATCCAATGGCCTGGCACTGCCAGCTTACCGCCAACCAGTCTTCATTGTCCAGGCCAGCACTGCAATCAGTGCTGCCCTCCATATTATTATCCCACTTTCCCACAAACCTTTGCATGGCAGTCTGTCTACCATGCAAAGGCTGGTGGTAATGGGGTGTGTGGTGCCCCTGCACAGCCCATGCACTTGGCATGGGCAGTGCAGGCTCACAAATGGGCATCCTCTTTGCGCTTTCCACTGCCCAATTTACAGGCAGTGATAATCACACCCCAACATTGTTGCAGGCTATATTACAAGCCAGTATGTTGTGGTGAGTTTCCCACAGAGCTGGCAGTCCAAGACACGGTATCCACCCACTGTCCCAGCTGGGATCTTGTAATGCCTACCATGGAGGGCAGACCTCACTGGTGGCCTTTCCAACAAAGGACTCTGGCGGGCAGCCTCCGCTGGCGAATTTCGTAACCATTACGTTCACAGACATGGACCTTGTGTTTTATTTGTTCAATTGTTTGCCGATTCCCATTTGTGTGTAATATGGTTGAGTCTGAATTGTTGTGGGTTCACCCTGTATGTATTGTGATCCACGGGTTGCAAGCTTCACTGCAGGTTTTTCTCTTGTAGCACAGTTCAGATCAGCAGCAATATGTGTAGCTCAACACTGCACCAGGTTAGTTATGCAAGGAAGAGCCATGTTTACTGGGATACGGGACCAGCCTGCAATTCCCCCTGCAGATACACTGATTTGTTCTCCCTGCACCGAGACATGCATGATGTAGGAGCCTTGAGGGGTTGAATTGCTTCTGTGCAGAGTGGTGTCCCTTCCTGCACATGTACAGGTCATGTTAGCTAAGATGGCGTTTCAATGTGTGCTGCAATATGTGACACTTGTGCAATGCTACAAGGAGGTGGGGGAGCATTTTTGTGAGATACACCATCCTGAGCCCACTCAATGGTATTGAATTCCGCCCTAGTCTCAGATGTCTAAGTTGTGTGGGTACAGGAAGTTTGAAATTATGCAAGGGGTGTTGTGATGGCACAGCCCCAGGCACAGTATATACATGTCCCTTCCAGCCAATGTGCTGTATATTTACGTGTGGAGTATAGCCCTGGTGATTGGTGTATATCCACATTGTATATATGCTGGGGAGCATAGCAAAACTAAGACTTGTGTACATGTGTTACTTGTATGGGGCATCTGGGTTCAGGGTGCATGTGTCCCCATGCACTCCTTTAGCATGCATTGGGTGTGTCCTATCTAGCTCCTCCTTCTGGTATTTGTAAGATTCCTGTTAATTCCCCCATGCAACTTACCCTGCATTTGTGGCTGTGGTTAGTAGTATGTGCTGTCCTGTCCTTGGATTCCTGTGACCAGCTCTTCCTGGATGACTGCTGCAACCATCTCATCAAGCTCATCCAGGTCCTCCTGTGGTGCAGGAGTTCCACCTCCAGTCTGCAGTACTGCCTTTCTGTTCTTGGCCAATTTTTCCTTAGTTCTACGCTGACAATCATGCTAGCACTTCTAGCACTCAGTGACAGTTCATTTTGTCCATTATTTGCTGCCACATAGCCTCTCTCTTACCAATTGGCAATTTGGAGGTGATGAAGAGCTGGTATTGGTGCTCTGTCACCTCTCTGATAAGGATGCTGTGCTCCTCCTCACTGAATCAACACTCAGGATGTTTCTTCTCCTTCTCATTGGACTTCTGTGGATCCCCCCTGGCTGGTGCTTGTGCGATTGGGGTCTCCCTGGGGTCTCTCCTGGCCTGATTCTTTCAGTTTCAGTTGCACTTGCATTTTTTCCTACTTGCATGTTTAAATTTGGTGCTAATGCGGGCTAAAAATGGTGGTAACCCTATTGTGACAAATTTACATGCCACAAAACGGTTTTGCGCCACTTTTGCAGCATTAACATCATTTTTGTTTATGACAGGGTGCAATGGTTAACAACATTTTTTTACGCTCACCATTCCTTTGCACCAACTTGCCCCATTCCATTAATATGGCACCAGGCTTGTGCTCAGGCATAGTGCTAGCAGGTGCTAAGATTTTTGATGCAAAACTACGTTAGCACAGTATTGCCTCAAAAAGTGTAAATATGCCCCTTAGTTTCATATTTAGATAGCAGTAGTACAACCACAACTCTAGGGCAGAAAAAATTCAGCACTACTGAAAGCCAACCTCAATTACATGGACATGAAGATGTGACATGGCCATGAGGAAGACAGCTTTCAACCATTAACCCTTCAACTCTTCCACCCATGAATGCAACTGCATAGGTTACCACATGCAAGGAAATAAACCCCTAATATGGAAGGCTTGAAGTGGAAGAAGATGATAGGTGATTCATGGACTTCTAACATTGTAGGCACAGTAATGCCTGAGAAATAAGAAGTCTGGGTACCATCCCCACTGCTTGTATTCCAAGTAGAATGGAGGACCTTTCTTAGTGTTGTGTATGTAAAGGCATTGCATTGAAATATGAATGAGTGGAGCTGAAAGAACTGTACTTTGATCAAGTTTATTGAGCGAAGGTGAACTGACTTTGTGATAGACACTAAAAGTGAGACTCAGAGAAAAGTGTGGTGCCCTGAATGACGCAAAACACGAAAGCTAAGAAATAGGAAGAGGTCTTACAGTGCTGGACAAGCATATTTCCAATGCTCCCGATGTTGTTCAAAACCAGCAACTTTACATTGTAATCACTCCACTGCATGGGATTCGAGATTGTGACTGAAGGATTAGTGCAATTCAAAAGAGAGCTTTTAACCTGGCTTTTTTTGCAAAGTCTTCCCTAGATTTTTGCCATCCGTTGCATTAGGATTGTGCACTTTGTCCCTGCTAATCGGTAATAAAGTGTTTGTCCTGATTCCCTGAACCATGGCAAAATTGTCATACACCTAACTGACACATTTATTTCACTTGAAAGTCACTATTAAATGGTACTACATATACCAGGAAAAGAATATCGCATTTTGAAATACAAGACAGTGTATCAGTGGACACATTTGTTATCATGGTGACAATACATGATAAAATAATGGAGCTCTCTAAGTGAAGAAGTTGTATTTCTATAACAGCTATCAAATGTTGGAGACGATTGAGCACTAAAAGTAGTGGTAATCCTTATAAGCTGTGGAGCGTGGACATACCACCTATGAGAACTGATTTTTTCATCGGAGTAAACTATATATGGTGGCTTGGAAGATATCTTCTATTGATATGGTGGCATCCTAAAGAATTGTCGTTTTGCACTGTGTGCTGGTCCCTGCCGTGGTTATTACTTCCACATATAAATTATAGGTGTGGAACCGCCCTGATGACGGTGGCCTCCAAATGAGAGAAGTACCGAAAAGCGCGTAGGCTCTAGGTTCCTACAGTTTGTTGGATTGATCTGAATGAACATAGTCTGAATTAATACAGTGTTCTCATACTCTATGTTTTATCATATATGAATAAGCGAAGTTATTGCTATATTCTTCTAGTTTGTGCTAATTTGCACTTGATGTGAAATTATTTTTGTATTTAGATTTTCTACTTGTTTACGTCGTCATTCATTGTGGATTTGAGTCTCCATGTCACTGTATGATTCAGTTTATTGTTGTTGGGTTTGTTTTTCTTTTGTGGGTGGGTTATCGACGTTTATTTTGTACTTCATATTTAGCCCCATATTTATACTTTTTTAGGGCCGCATTTGTGCCATTTTTTTAAGCAAAAGTGGCGCAAACGTACAAAATACAATTGTATTTTGTAAGTTTGCGCCACTTTTGCATTAAAAAGCAGCACAAATGTGCCGCTAAAAAAATATAAATATGGGCCTTAGTGTTTAATCATTTTTGTATAAGTATTGTGTTTCATCTTTTGTTTTTTTGTGTATATACATATATATAAGAAAATATTGATGGACTAAGAGATTGATTTTATGATATATGAGTGTGTTTGAAAAGATAAAATTATCAGTACTGTATTGCTTGACCGCAGATGGGACATATAAGATAATGAGAGTTTGACATACATTATATATACTTTTTTCATTATATGTATATCTTGATGTCTTTTTATCTATATCTATATAGTGGTATTTGATAGTAGCTCTGTATTTTCTCTTTGTTACTACATATACCAGGGCCTGTAAAGTAAATACTACATGTGGGATGCATCACTCATTGTGCCACCCACTCATGTAGCCTTTTAAAACATGCCTCAGGCCTACCACTGCAGCCTTTAGTGCAATTTAAAACCACCATTCTGACCTGGAAAAATAAACTTTTTGCTGGGCTAAATCTTCAATTTTAATACTCATAAGTCACCCTTAAGATGCCCATCGGGCAGGGTGCATAGTATATTAATTATAGGACATGTAAATGTATATTTTACATGTCCTGGTAGTAAAAAAAAAAACTTGCACATTTGATTTTACTGCTTTAAGGGTATCTCTCCCACTGACTAACACTTGATGACCTTATTATATTTAATAACTGATAACATTTGATTGGTAGCTGATAGAAACATGGTGCTTACACTGAAATGAAATGTAATTTAAAATCCTCTTTAATAGTAAAGTCAGATTTTAAGTCACAATTCTGAACATGCCACTTTTAGAAAGTTGGCATTTTCTTTACTAACCATTTGTGATTTTTGCCAGTGTCCTGGGTCACATGACTGTGAATGGCTCTGGTGTTGAGGTTTATGTATTCCTCCGAGTTAGTGACACAAAAGGGGATTAGGTGTAGGCAGGATGTGTAATCCTGTCACGATGATTGCGATGACGGTGTGCCCTACCCAACATTTTACAGGGCTTGTCACCAATACAAAGATACCTGACACTCACTAGTCTTTTATCACCCCAGACTTCTTAGACCCTTGACAGGGTGAAGGGAAGAACTTTTCTGAACCAGATGTGGGGGTAGTAAGGTAATCCCTTTCTTCAAAGCATAGCATCAGGTATAAATAATGGACCTCCAAAGCCACCCACAAAGGTATACTGAGCCTCATGTACCATGACTCACTGAACACTTATATACTTATTTTCGGACCCACTTCGACATAGTTTAACAGAGACACTGCAAGAGGTTGTGAGACAGTTATGTGCCAGTATATGTGTGACAGTGACACTCACATATATGTTTGTAGAGTTGTATAGAAAGTAATATTTGATGTCTGATATTGAAAATTGCATATATATATACTGATGAATTTTAAATTGGCTAGTGTGCATTAAAAGCTGCTTTTGTTTTGCGTTTTTTTGGCATTGTCACGAATACTGTCACTTTGTTGTGAATATTTTGAAAAATACAAAAAAATATGGAGAAAATTAACAAGAGTTTTGGGCAATAGGGTGGGCTTACAGCGCGCTGATGTCATCAAATATTGCTGAGGGACGCACTGGAAGCCCTTTGCTTCCAGCATGTCCAGGAGAAAGGATCAAAAAGGTGAGTCCTTTCTTCTTTGGGGTTGAGGGGGGGAAACAGACACGGGGGAAGGAAAGGGTTTTTCCTTTCCCCCTGCGCCTGTTTTCAGTGGATTCCTGCTCCACGATTGCGGGCGGGGCCCGCGATCTTGGAGCAGGAATCCCCACTAGGCACAGGGAGTTATTTTAGGTGTTAGATTTGGGAGCGACCTCTTGGGCAAGGGTGGCTCCCATGGGGGGCTAATTTCTTCTGAATTTTGCCCCCCCCTGGGGGCAGATCGTCCGATTTTTCAGACGATCTGCCCCCAGGGGGGGTCAAAATCCATTAGACACCAGGGAAATTGTTTTTGGCATGTATTTTAGAGAGTGACCCCTTGGGCAAGGGTCGTTCCCATTGGGGGCTAATTTTTTTTCTTATTTGGGCCCCCCCTGAGGGGGGCGAAAACCACTAGACACCAGGGAAATTATTTTTTTTGTTTTAGGGCAGTGACCCCTTAGGCAAGGCTCGCTGGCCCGGGGGCAATAATTTTGTTATATGTTTCGGATAGATAGGCCATGTTTTTGGCCGATCTGGCCCCTGGGGGGGGGTCGAAACCCACTAGGCGCCAGGGATTGTGAGGTGTGTGTGTGTTTTGTGTGTATGGGGGCACCCCTTGGGCAAGGGTCGCCCCCCCAAAGGGGGGAAATTTCGTATTGGCCATCTCTGCCCCCCTTGGGGGCAGATGGGCTTATTTTTGTAGGCCCATCCGCCCCCAAGGAGGGCAGAAACCACAAATAAGGCAGGGATTTTTATTTTGGGGTTCCCCTTTATTTGTTTAGTGCCCCCCGTTTGCCCCCTTTCGCACAGGGGGCACAGAGCTTAGTGCCCCCCGTTTGCCCTCTCTGTGCCCCCTAAAGGGGCCACAGAGCGGATCGGACAATTTGTATACGCCCATCTGCCCCCAAGGGGGGAAGAATCCACTTAGGCACCAGGGATCCTGTGTGTGTGTTTTGTGTGGGGGGGCGGCACCTTTGGCAAGGGTCACCCCCCAACGGGGGCACGTTAGTGATGGCGATTTCTGCCCACCTTGGAGGCAGATCAGCCTATTTTCTTTTAGGCCCATCTGCCTCCTAGTGGGGCAGAAGCCAATTAGGCACCAGGGACAATTTCTAAGTTCTTGGTGGCGGGGTGTTTGTCAACTGGCAAAGTATTTGTATTTGTGATTATAACAGTTTATTTCTTTTTTTTGTTCTAGTTCAAAGCTTTTGCTTCCTTTGCTGTGGATCCTTTCAGTTTTGGCAGTAGTTGTCCTGCGGTTTGCATAGGTGCATGTTTTATGTAAGTGAAAGCAATTTACTCCAAAGGAGTATTGTTGGCATGCATGAATGACATGATTGTAGGTGGTGTACTAAATGCAGTATTGTGTGTGAAATAGTCCTTCGATTTGAGCACAATGATATTTGTGTTGTCATATGCCTAATTTGCTTTTTTCTTTTTAGTGGGATATCATTGGTGATTGCTGTGTCTGTGCAGAGTAGTTGCTGGTGAGTAGCTTTTTCAGGCAGTGAGTGGTATAGTTTTTTAGTACATAACTCTTTGTGATAAAGCTACACTTTGTTTGTTACTTATTTGAGTGCTAGTTGTTGTTGGCAATCCATTTGTTGTTAGTGAGGATCATGGCTAGGCGCAGAGTGACCGCTCAGCAGGTTGTTGGCATGCTCTTTGAGTCGTCTTCAGACCATGATTACGAGACTGACTCTGCATCTGGGGCAGAGGAGGAAGTGAGAGATTCTGGCAGTGAGTTTTCTGTCCGAGAGTATTCTTCTGATAAGGAAGCTACTCTCAGTGCAGATGAAGGGCCTGTTTTAGAGGAGGACATTGATGTATCAAGAGTTCAGCAGCCTGGGGCTGAAGTGTTTCCCATTAGAAGACCTGACACCAGGATTGCCCCAAACATGGAGCAGCCACAGTTACCTGCATTTACTGGTCTCCCAGGGTGTAGAGTCAATACGGAAAACTTTTTGCTGGTCCATTTCTTTCACTTGTTTATGGATGATGTATTTTTGGAAGAGATTGTGGAGCAGAATAATTTGTATGCAGAGCAATATTTGAGGGACAACACTGCCAGACTTAGGCCTCAGTCTAGAGCTACTTAGTGGGTTCCCACATATCTGGAAGAGATGAAAAGGTTTTTAGGTTTGACTTTTTTGATGGGGTTTATCAGGAAGCCGTCATTGGCTTCTTATTGGTCTACTAGTCCCTTGATGGGAACGGCTATATTTCCTGCAACTATGACACGTAATCGCTATTTGCTTATTCTTCGTATGCTGCATTTTGTAGACAATGCTTTAGCCTTGACACGAGATCACCCTAATTGTGACCGTCTTTTTAAGATTAGGCCTGTCCTTGACCATTTTGTAGATCGGTTTTCAGAGGTCTATGTTCCAGGCAAAGAGATAAGTGTGGACGAGTCTTTGGCCCTTTTCAAGGAGCGCTTAGTTTTTAAGCACTACATTCCTAGTAAGAGGGCACGGTATGGGATTAAATTGTATATGCTGTCAGAACGCAGTACAGGATATGTGTATAATTTCCGGGTCTACACTGGTAGGGATTCCAGTATTGACCCTCCTGGTTGACTGGCCACTTTTGGAGTTAGCGAAAAAATTGTGCGGGAACTTGGTAGACGACTGTTTAACAAAGGTCACCATTTGTACGTAGATAATTTCTTCACTGGAGTGCAGTTGTTCAAGGAGTTGTTTAGAGTGGACACTGTTGCTTGTGGCACAATCCGTTCTAAATGGAAAGGCTATCCAAGGGAGCTTGTCTGTAAAAAACTTGAAAGGGGACAGTGCTGTGCCTTGCGGAATAATGAGCTGCTAGCTCTGAAATTTTCAGACAGGAGGGATGTGTACATGCTATCTACCATCCATGATGAAAGTACTTCCCCTGTGACTGTTTGGGGTCAGGTTGCGGAAGTGCGCAAACCTGCGTGCATTTTGGACTACTGTACAATAGGCACATGGGTGGTGTTGATAGAGTAGATCAGAGGTTGGAACCTTACACTGCTCTTCGTAAGTCATATGTGTGGTATAAAAAGTTGGCCCTAAATTTTTTTCATTTGCCAACTTTTAATACTTTTATTGTGTTCAAGGATTGTTCACCTGAGTGAAGGATGACATTTGTTAAATTTCAGGAGTCAGTGATAGAGAGCCTTATTGTGGTGGAATGGGCAACAGTTCCTACAGTAGAAGTGGTGGAGGAAGTGGCTAGATTGAAAGATCACCACTTTCCAGATCACATTCCTCTCACTCCCAAAAAAGACTTGCCCACAAAGAAATTTTGAGTATGTGCCCGGAGATCAATCCGGAGGGAGAGCCGGATGTACTGCCCCGAGTGCCCTTCAAAGCCTGGGCTGTGTGTGCCCGGCTGATTTAGAAGTTACCACACAAGGAAACATTTTTGGGAAATACCGTGAGCGTAAACTGCCTGCTTTATATTTTCATATGTCGAGTTTCACGGTTGGCATTACTGTCATGTATTTAGTTGGAGTTTTTGTGTTTGTAGTTTTGTATTTATTTTATAATAAGTTAGTGGTTTATTTGTTGTTTATAAACAAAAAAAAGTGATGGCGGTGTGTGTGGGGTGGCGCTTGGCTGGTGGTGTGCGTGGGGTGGCGATTGGCTGGCGGTATGGGTGGGGTGGCGATTGGCTGGCAGTGTGCTCAGGGTGGCGCTTGGCTGGTGGTATGGGTGGGGTGGCGTTTGGCTGGCAGTATGGGTGGGGTGGCGCTTGGCTGGCGGTGTGCTTGGGGTGGCGCTTGGCTGGCAGTGTGCTTGGGGTGGCACTTGGCTGGCGGTATGGGTGGGGTGGCGCTTGGGTGGCGGTGTGCTTGGGGTGGCGCTTGGCTGGCGGTATGGGTGGGGTGGCGCTTGGCTAGCAGTGCCAGCCAAGCACCAGACCACACACTCATCAGCTGGTGTGATTGCTGTATCAGGCATGTGGGCGTATGAAAGTGATGGGCCCTTGACTGGCGGTGTCTGTCAAGGCGAGTGTTGTAATGTGCTGGGCCCGTGGCTGACGGTGTGAATGGTCTTGTGCATGTCATGTATGAAAGGTGTG